>NC_133666.1:227940514-228109874 GCF_037893015.1 Macrotis lagotis | reverse complement strand
TGAGCAGTTTTCATTAATAATTTCTTGAAATAAGATATTCACTTTTTTTTTCCTGGTAGGGGTGTGTGTAGGTAGAGCTGTCTCAATTTTCAGGTAATTCTGCAATTCTTAAGATATGCTTTTAGTCAATAATACTTCTGGTTAATAATATTACTTAGGTTTTTATTTTTTTCAATGCTTTAAACTTCTGAGTTATTTTCTGTTTGGTTCAATCAAATTTTCAAAGCATTCAGTTCCTGAGTGAGATTGTGCACTGTTGATTTTCTGAAGTATCAATTCTTCTTGCTGTTCTTTCCTAACCACATCATTATACATCACTTATTTCATTTCTTCCAGGTACACTTGTAGTGTTTATTACCAAGGTATTTTTTTCTCTAAAGTTTTATTTTAACTTATAGTGGGTTCAATATTCTCATCTGAGTTAACCCCCTGGACACTTTTCAATTCAAGTCATTTCTTCATGATATTCAAAGTTTTCCTTGATGTGTTCAACTCATTAGTCTCAGTAGCAAAGTTCAGGGTGAGGATGGTTGGAAAGGAAAGAGAGTCAATGTCAAGCTGTACAACTAAATGGCATGGTCATGGCCTGACTAATACTAAATGACAGACAAGATTATGTATATGTTTGAAGGCAGTCCAGAGTTACTGTCATGTTAGACTGCCTGAGAACTCCCTCTTGTGCTGGTCTTCTATCACAGGCTTCAAAGATATCTGAAGATGGTCTAAAATCTTTCTCCCACCACTGGGCTTGGGCTGCTAGGGTCAAAAAAGCTGGAAATTCATAGAACTTCAGGGATATCCCAGATTGGTCTTTGCATAGGTTCTGTCTCCTATCACTTAACTCAAGGTCACTGATGTCAAGTACGCTCTGCCCAAAATTCCCATGGATTGCATTGTACTGTTTTCTATCTAACCAATTTTCTCTACCTCGGAAGCTCTAATGGATTTGGGGGGGGGCTTCATGGATTCCTGGATTAAGTAAAGAGGTTTTTGAATTTTTTCTTATTTTTTTTTTTACAATGATAGATTTCTAAGCCTCAGTGGAGTATTTGCAGAGAATTTGGTTTTCTCTACTACTATGCCATCTTGCCACAATCCCACAGTCATTATTCCATTAATATTGCAACTTCCTTTTGTCTTCTAATTTCATTTAGGACAAAAATATAGATACCAATATTGATAAGGTTCAGAACTTTCCCTTGTCAGTTTGTGAATCAGCAGATAAAAATCTCACATTAAGAAAAATATGTTCTAAAAACAAAAGGTATGCATAAACCTTATTTTATTTACTTTCATATTTAGATGAGTAAGTGAAAATTACAGACAGCACAAAAAGTAATTGTTAGCACCCTAAGTCCCCAATTCTACTACTCTCTTCACTATTTATTGCTCAAGATTATAAAAGAGAAGCTCAGAGGACTAAGAATCAATTTTCTATTGTTCTGTTTCAAAAGTTAATGATCACGGATCTGGAATTGGAGAAGGAATCTCAGTGATCAATTAGTTCAAACCTCTAATTTTACAGATGAATGAACAAATATCTAGAAGTCAAGGTCACACAACTTAGTCAGGAATCACACTCAGGAAGTCCTGATATGGTCATTTGATTCATTACCTCTTGATGAAGAACTCTTTTTATACAAGATCTTTCCACTGAGGCATACTTGAAGGATTTCCAGTTTACCTGAAAGATCTTATCTCAATCTGCTGACAAAGCCCTGGACTTCTCAAAGTCTCCTTTTCACCACAATAAAACATCAGAGTAGTGCTCAGACTTTCAAAGTGCAATAATGACAAAGCTAGTCATGAGATTTATAAAAATAAAAGCAGCACCTCTGTAAAATTTGGAAAGTCTAAGAAGAATGAAATAAAAAGTATAGGGTACCAACCACATTAATATAGAACAATTAATGTATAAATAACAAACACCTGTTAGAGATTTCTGTTCTGGCAGGGAAGTTAGGCTGATATTGCTATTATTCTTTCCTCTAAAATTCATTATTTCCTTCTCTGATTTTTGTTTTTAATTGAAATCTTTAGTCATTGTTACCAAGAATGAAAAAGAAGATAGAATTGGTCTTGGAAGACCAAATCAATCAACAAGCAATTATTTTAAGGAGCTTCTTATGTACTGTCAGGTGACACAGTAGATAGAGTGCCAGGCCTAAAGTCAAGAAGACTTCATCTTCCTAAATTCAAATCTGGCTTCAGATATTTAGTAACTATATGACCCTGAGCAAGTCACTTACCCTTGGCTTGCTCAGTTTCGTTATCTGTAAAATGATAGTGAAGAAAATGACAAAGCATCTAATGTCTTTGCCAAGAAACCCCAAAATGGTGTTACCAAGAGTCAGACATGACTGAAACAAATGAACAACAATATGTGCTAAGTGGAAGAAGATAATAAATGAAAAAGAAAAAGATACCTGGAAGATTTTATCTCTTCTTTAGCTTTCTTATTGCTGATGGAAGAAAAATTCCTCATAAAACTAAGAGAGGATTGTGTGCTTACTTTTGAGATAAGGCAGTATAGAGAAGAACGATAGTGCAGTGCATTGAACCAATATGGTAAGAATATGCAACTCTATTATACCCTATCCTAAGGAAACAGAACATCATATCATTCCCCACTACAAATGTTTAAGTAAAAAAAAAAAAATTTAACTTAAAGATGAATATTTAAATCATTTTATTGTAGAAAAGTAAATATATTCTTAAAAGTTCTTCCATTACTTTTACTGCTGGGAAAAAATCATCTGATTGACTTTGATTCTTAATTCCATTTTCAATGTTCTGAAAACTACTGTATTTCCTTTTTTGATATTTACTATATGAGGGAGACTTCACATCAACTGCCTTCTATATTTGGAATATTCAGAGTTGCCATTAATGAGGGACAAAATCCCTAGTTGATGGGGAATAGAGGAAAGGAAAGAAAGAAGTCAATATTCCTCCCCACTGGAAACCCCCAAAACTTCAACCAGTAAATATGAGCATAGCTTTTCAGGGAGATTTCATAGAAACTGTCCAAAACATATTACTCAACATTTCATTCATAATTTTAGGTAATTTTCAAGTCACTTTTCTAGTAGAGATATCTAGGAAGGAAAAAAAAATCAGGAAAAAAGGGAGCCTAAGCTTGTGATTCCTCTCAAAAATAATAATGAAATTGAAAAAATTAAAATTGAATTTAAAAAAGTAGATAAAGAAAAAAAATGTGAAATAATTGAGGTTAACAGAGTATAAATTAATCCCAAATCACAAGTATTTGTATGTAGCACAAAAAAAAATACTAGAAACAAATAACATAATAACAGTAAACTATATAATCTACAAAGACACATAAGAACAATGCAAAGATATATATTAACAAGAAAAGTGTGAACATTTGAAGGGATAGAGAGAGAAGGAAGAAGAGAGAGAGAAAGAGAAAGAGAATGAATTTATTGCTAATTTGATGAAATGAGACCTGGCTTGGGGACTTAATTCATGAAGCAAACTGTGAACAAACTCCTCCAAAGATACAGAAACTCAGTATTGAATAATTATGTACATCTAAATGGAGATCTATGATTATGAATCTATGATCACTGTCAAACTTCAAAATTAGTGACAAATAAAACCAAGTAACTAGAAGAAATCATGTATTTAAAAAAAAAATCTACCAGTCTCACAAGTTTTTTTTAATAAAAACTAGAAGACAGAAAGAACATGGTACACAAAATTAAGAAAATGAACCTTAATCTCAAGAAGTAGTTTCCTAGCAAATTTAAGCATATTTGAAAATAAAAAAACAACATGTATTTAAAAAAGCTAAGAGAAGCCCACAAAGAGAACCTGTAGTAAAAATCACTTTTTCTACGTCTGTGGAACTTAGGCAATGAAACAGCCAGAGTTACAATCTAAACTTTTAGATGTATTTAATTACCCAAAAGAATTAAAGTCTTCAATTGATTCATGATTTCACCAAGTGTACAGATTAGCCATTCATGCCTATCCATCTTCTATTGCTAATGTCTATAAGTTTTCTTCAAAGAATCCACCCAATAAATAGCCTAGGAACTTTCCTCTGTTTACATTGAGATAATAAAGATACCAATGAAGCTCATGGATCTGTTCATCCCTCACAGGATACCTGCCCTTCTCAGTCATATATTTCTTTGATGACATAAATCCTTTACACCATTTTTCAGTATTTTCCAGACTTGTGAAATACTTGTAGAGGTTCTGTTACAAAAATTTCCCTCTTCCAACTCATATCAGGAACTGTTTTTTTTTTTAAGAAAAGCCAATATTTTTATTTTTAATGAATAAAAATTCTTCTTATCTCAACATTTCTACTCCACTAAAAAGGAGAAAAAAACAAAAAAAACATGTTAACAAATGATAAAGCAAAAAAAAGAAAATTCTTGCATTGATCATGTCCAAAAAGTCTCAATTTATACCCAAGTTCATGAGATGAGAAACATGTTTCATCATAGGTCCTCTGGAATGGTTTGTCATTGAATTTATCAGTTATCAGATTCTTCAAAGTTATTAGTCTTTGCACGGCAATTATGTATTTTACAACTTATAGTTTTAAATATCCCTGGGACATTGAAAGGTTAAATGACTTATCTAAGACCACACAGAAAGTAATTGTCTTTAAAAGATGCAGAAACCAGGTTATCCCAATTCTGAGGCCAATCTTCTATCTACTACATCATTATTTCCCCCCACAGTTTGAAACAATTAACCAAATAGGTTTGAACTAAATAATTACACTTTAAAATTAACAGAAAAACAAAAATTTAAATTTGAGTATTTGGGACCTTTGAAATTTTTTTTAAAAGTCAGGTAAATAAAGGTAGAAAAGAGATGAGGCAAAAGGCAGATTAGAAGATAAAGAGTCTAATTCAAGAGTCAGGAAGACCTGGGTTCAAGTTCCATCTCTGACATAATGGATGTGTTGGCCCTTGGTAAATTCAAGAGAAGGAACTAACTAGCTATAATATTTTCCTCATCAAAGAAAGTTTCTTATAGCACATCTAACAAATCAACTACCTATGTCTAATTATTTTCACGTTCCGAGATCAAAACTTTATTTGCCTCACATATAGAGAGACCTGAGTTCTCTCTACATATACAATTCAGAAAATCATATTAAGGTGATTCCATATCCTAAGTTTAAGGTGCATAACAACAACTGTTCTTACAAATCCTCCTCTTTGAGGATACCTTCCTATCTTATCCACCATAGCAACTGATAGAAATCTCTAATTCTTTTATTAAAATTTCAGTGACATATCCAAAAGACACAATTATGACAGATGACTTGTGCTCTATTCTGAAGATAGTTCATTCTATTTTGCTAAGTGAAAAAAACTGAAGTGTTTTAGAAAAGATGAAAAAAAAATGAAGTCTCTATCTTACCCTTTCCCAAACACCTTCCTTAAAAAACTTTACAACTTTATAAAAGGCATAGAGTTTATTCTGGGGATAGGACAACTTGAAGAAATGCAAGTGTATTAAGTTAGTGAAAGAAAAACTTCAATTAAAAATAAGAGTAGCAATAAAAAGAAGGTCCACAATCATGAAACTGAGAGCTAGAAAATAGATATTAACTAATCTCACCCCCTCAATGATAAAAAAAGATGACAGAAACCAACAAAATGTAGTATCATTGAGGCATTTATACCTGTAGAAAGTTCTGTCCTTGATAACTTCTAATACTAGATTCCCTCCAATCTAGCATCACACTGCTGGGTTCCTATCAAAGACTTGGACTAGGGGAAAAAATTTTTTTGCTATTCATGAAAATAATCGACCCACTCACTATCCTACTAAATCTAAATTTTCAAAAGGTCATCATCAATACCATCCTTTTTAAAAAAAAATTTTTTTTGGTTTTTTTACTTGGTCAAAGTCACACTGCTAGGAAATTATTAAGTGTCTGAAGCCACATTTGAACTCAAGTCCTCCTGACTTCAGGATCAGTGCTCTATCCACTGTGCCACCCAGTTGCCCCTTATCCATGCTCTCCTAATAACATCATGCACAGCATAGCTTGTAAACATTACTGCACTTTTTCTGTATCTCAAGATGCCTATAACAGATAATATTTAAGACTCCTTCCAGCTCTCAAATCCTATGACCCTAACTGGGTTTTTTCAGTACTTTTCCTCTTTACATTGATGAAGAGCTGTCCCTATTGACTATCAAATTCTTCTGAGTATTTTTTCCTCCCTAGCATCAGATACATTATACTCTTCTTATACAGGGTATTCTAAAATTTTAGTACATTTTTAAGCTTTCAAAGTTATAAATCCTATATTTCCAAACAACATCATTATCTTGCTTACTTTATCCCTTTCCAATGTATGTTCACTGAAGTTATACCCCTGATCCCCTTTTCTATTCCTTCCCTTGGCAATCTCATTTACTCCCAACTTCAACTAATATGCAAACATTTATGTACAGCCTATTATCTTTTTCTGAGCTCCTGACCCAGAGTTTATCTCTAAGAATTTATCTTTAATACAAAAAGATTTTTTGCTATATTTTTATAAACACTGTTCCTGATCCTTAGAAAATCGTTTGACTTTTTACTATATCCATAGCCTATACTCTCATTCAGTCCCAAGGACTCCTACTTTACTAGCTGCCCTAACAGTGCATCTAAGCTCAACATATCTAAGTATCAAATGATCTTTTACCCCTACCTACTCTTCCTCTTGATGAACTTTAATTACCAATGATATTATCAATCACCCATTCGTCATGTCAAAAATCTTGGGATTTTCTTTGATTTCTCCCCTTTTCCACAAAATTAAAGATAAAAGGTTCCTCCAAATTCTTCTAGTCCAATGCAATTCTGAACAAGAATCCTTCCTCCAGGGGCAGCTAGGTGGTGTAGTGGATAGAGAACTGGCCTTGGAGTCAGGAGTACCTGAACCTAGGTAATCCAACCTCAGACACTTAATAATTACCTAGCCCTGTGGCCTTGGGCAAGCCACTTAACCCCATTGCCTTGAAAAAAAAAAAAAAAGGAATCCTTTCTCCAAATATATTTTGTATGACTAAACATGTATAACCCTGTATAACCTCTGTATCTCAGTTTTTTCACCTTTAAAACTGGAGAAATAATAAAAGCACCATACAGGGTAGTTGTGAGGGCAAAATGAAATGTTTGAAAAGTGTTTTATAAGCCTTAAAAAGCATTACATAAATGCTAGCTCTTTCCTAAAAATAGTTATCTAGCTTCCACATGGAGACTTCAAGTGAAGAAGACAATGCCAAAAAGTCAATTTCACTTTGCATTGGTTCTAACAGGTTTCCCCAAAGTGTGACTCTTTAAGTTTAAACATTCTACTTACTATCCAACTGATTTTCCCCATTGCAATTCCACAAAATCCTCACATCTGTTCTTTCCTCTCTATTACTAGTGATTATTTCACAGTTCTATTTCTCCCTGTTTACCACTGATAATTTACTTTCTACAGCCTTATGGTTGATTCCTCACTTTTTTCATAAGAGGAGTTAGAGAATGGAGAAGAGAATCTTAGGAGATGGAATTATTTCCTCAGAAACTGCATTAAATATTGATAAAGTTTCCTTTCTTATGTAAGTCTCTAAAGAAGAAATTTTTTTTAATATTTTCAGCTATTTTATTATGCTTCTACAACTGACATATTCCCATCATAAACTCCTTTTATCTTTATTTTTAATATTTCTAACTTACTTTATTAATCATACTTCATATAATTATACAGACATTTGAGTATTGTCCCTGACCTTCTTCCTAACCAGTAGGTCTTTTGAAATATATTGAGAACCTCTAAAGTTATTCAACTTACCTGTTGGAGTAGAGATGCTGGATTAGCATCTCTACCATGGAACTTTTCCTTCCCTACTCTTTTTCTATTTTAAGTCACATTAGTTTGTCTCCAAATGATAATATTTTTCTTACTCCTAAGCAAGTTCTTTCTCTTTCCTGTAAACTAAGGTCCTGAAAACCAAATCCAAATTCCCCAATAGCTTCTTCAAGACATAGAGATATTTCCCATAGCCTACTTTTCTCTGTTAAGGTCCTCAGATTCAATCAGCTATTGTATTGAAAATAGCACTCCTACCCTTCAGTTTCCTGCTCAGGTCTTCCTAATTCCTAGACATCTTTTCACATTCTTTTAGCATCATTTTTTTCAATGCAAACTACAGGAAGTTTTAAACAATTTCTGGATTTGACAAATCTAAGAAGGCAATCTTGTCATTTTTCACATTTTCTGATTTTTTTGTCTAAAGTTAACGTTTACCTTCCTTTCTACCTTTCAGGAGTCACCTAAGACCACAACAAATCTCTTCTTTCTTTACCTACATATATATTCTTTATATCATCCATAGCTTATTTTCATATATTTACAAGATATATGTGGGTATTATGGAACATCAATTGTTCCCCCCACTCCCATCCACTTCTGGATACTCTTTAATTTAGCAATGTCCTTCTTAAACTGTAGTATATAACACAATATTCGAGATGAGGCATATGCCAGACGTGAAGCTAAGTGCTAAGAATAAAAAGAAAGGCAAAAACAATGCTTGCCCTCCAGGAGCTTACTTTTTAATAGGGGATAAGATGTAAAGAAATGTAAATAATGAATCTATATGTCTTTATAACATAATGAATATATATCTATATCTATATATCTATCTGTCTGCCTGCCTAGCTATCATCTATAAATTTATTTGAGAATTATATAATGGGATACAAAGAATAATCCATGATGTTAGACAATGTACTCATCAACTGAATACGAATTAATTTTTAAAAAAAGAGTCAGCCATAAAGGGGGTTTAGATAGCACTCAAAAGGAAGCAGAAAAGGGAGGGGAAAGAACAGGGAGGTAACTTGAGCATCTTGTTTGGAATTGAAATCAGGCAAAGCAAGCAGATACAAAGTGGAATGTGCCCAAAAAATCAGTTTTTATCAACTATAAAGGAATGTAAAATACATATTAAGTAGACAGAAGGTAATCTAAGAAGGGAATAATTACTGAGGTCATGAAAAAGACTCCTGTGGAAATGACATTTCTTTTTTTTAATTAAATTTTTATTCTTTTTCCAATTACATATAAAAATAGCTTTTAACATTCATTTTCCATAAGATCGAGTTCCCCATTTTTCTCCCTCTCTTCCCTCCCCTCTCCCCATGACAGCGAGTAGTTATGGACAATCATGTTAAATTTATTTCCATATTAGTCATGTTGTGAAAGAAGAATCAAAACAAAAGGGAATAATTATTGAGAAAGAAAACATACAACAAATTTTAAAAAATGAAAGTAGAATGCTTTGTTCCTCAATCAGGTTCCACAGGTCCTTCTCCGGATAGGAATGGTAGAGAAAATGGCATTTTATCTAAGTCTTAAAAAAAAAAAAGTGATCCTAAGAGGCAGAGAAAGAAGGGAAACATAGTAGCAGCCAGTTCAAAAGCATAAACCAAAAGAAGGAATGTCATGTGCAAAAAAGCAAGATGACTAATGATTATCCAGAATGCATGGAAGGGTAAAAAAGTTAAAGGGTAGAAAAAGGGTAGTAAGGGAACAGGTTGTAAAGAGTTTTAATGCCAAAGGAGGGTTTATATTTTATCCTAGATATAAAAATATAACTAGGGTAAGCTTTGAAAAAAGAGAGTAACAAGAAGATACTTAGGATTTAGGAAAAACTTGCTGGTAGCCGTGAAGAATGGATTGGAATGAGGAGCAACTTGAGGTAAGGAGACAAATTAGGAGGTTACTGCAATAATCCAAATAAGTAGTGACAAGGGTCTAAACTAGGGGGAGTGGCTGTGAGTGGAATGAAGGGGACACATACAAGAGTTATTGTGAAGGTAAAAATTATAAGACTTGACAAGAGATTATTAGATGAGAAAAACAGGAGACAATAGTGGAGCCCTTGACAGTTCAGTGGGACTATCACATTCCTATCTATTCTTTTTTTTTAATGGCTGCCAAATTACACAGCTGCCTCATACTGAATTTGCTAAAACTCCTAGATATGTTTCAGAACTGGTGTTTTATTCATCTTTCATACATCTAAGGCTTATGAAGTTGATTTTTAGTACCTAAGTGCAAGACTTTATAAACTTACATTAGTCCAATTTATATTGAACTAAATTTCAGTGTAATGTTAGAGACTGTCAAGTTCATATTTTATTATAGGTTGTACTTAGCTATCACTCCTAGTTTTGTAGCAACTGCAAATTAGACGACCATATCATCTATGTATTTACTCAAGTTATTGATAAAAATTATAAATATCATAAGGTAAAGATCAAAGGAGTAGTCCACTAGAGAAATAAATGGACTTTAAATCATTAATAGCCATTGTGAATCTGCTGTTCAGTTTCAACTTCATCCAGGGATGAAGAAAATGCTTCCAAACTCATCACCATGCTAATTCAAGCCTTGGCTAATATTAAGTCCCTCAGCTTCCTCACTCCTCTGACTACATGGCTGAAGGATGGAATATCAAACTCCTGGCTAAGCCTTCCTTTATAGTTGATAAAAACTGATTTTGGGGGGTACACTCCACTTTATATCTGCTTGCTTTGCCTGATTTCAATCCCAAACAAGATGCTCAAGTTACCTCCCTGTTCTTTCCCCTCCTTTTTCTGCTTCCTTTGGAGTGTTATCTAAACCCCCTTTACGGCTGACTCTTTTTTTAAAAAATTAATTTGTATTCAGTTGATGAGTACATTGTCTAACATCATGGATTACTCTTTGTATCCTATTGTATAATTCCCAAATAAATTTAGATGATAGCTAGGCAGACAGACAGATATTTATATAGATATTTATTCATTATATTATAAAGATATATAGATTCATTATATATGAAATATATAATCATCTTCATAAGAGGGTCTATTTCATCTATACTAACTCAGTAATCCATCAAAGAGGAAATTAGATTAGTATGGCAATACCAGACTTGATGAAGGCATATTGGCATTTTGTAATCACTACTTTTCTTTCTTAAGTTTGCTATCCATTATAAATTCTAAAATTTTCCCAAAAAGCAAAGTCAAGTTAATTGATCTTGAGTTTGCAGACTTTTCTTCCCTTTTTTGAAAATCACAACATTTGCCCTTCTGGAACACTGGGTAATATGTCTTTCCATAATCTTTCTCATGTTACCATTATCTGTTCTTTCAGGATCTAAAAATGTATTTTGTCTGGCCAAGTACCTAGAACTCATCAAAAATAGCTATTTGTATGATCTCTCTGCCCCTCCTCTCTTTCTCTTTCTAATTGTCTTGGGTACCAACTAGATATTTTTTTCATTTTTGCTCCGCCATTTCCAACATAAAGGTAATACAAACTCAGCCAGGTCTGCTTTATCATTCTTGGGAGGACAAGCAGCTTTTTCCTCCTCAAAGCTGCCAATTTTCTCGTCTTCAAAAAGGCTATAAGTAGGACCTTATACCCATCAACTGACAAAACGGACACACACCCCCAAAAAAAGAAAAATGATAAATGCTGGAGGGGGATAAAGTAAATTATACACATTTCTAACAGGTTTTGTTTTTCTCACTCTCTCAAAGAATGAAGATGGGGGAGGGAGAGAATTCAGAACATAAAATAAAAGGTGAATTTTTTAAAAAATCAAAAAAGACCTTCTAATTTATTTTTACTCTCCTATTACATGACTATCATTTTACTTCCTTCCTGTTCTAACACCTTTCCATTTACCATCATCATTACAAAGATCAAATGTCTCCTCTTCAACCTTAGGATACTCCCCAGCAAAGCTATACTTCCTTTAGTTTTTGGAACCCTTCATTCCCCCTAACAACCTGGTTTTAAAGAATTAGGTATCCTTTGAGTCCCTTCACATTCTCACCCAAGAAGAGCAACTTAAATTTTAAACAGTTAACAAACACTTCACTGGAACCAAAATACAAATACAAATTGCTATAAAAAACTTCCTTTCCTACCCCAATAATTGAGATTTTGATTCTAGTTTCTTTAATTAACTTACAGGTGTTTATGCATCAAGAACACCATTTAAACTTTTAGCAGACAACTACTTTAAAATTCTTTTCTTTTATCAACACTTCCACAGTCAAACCCACCTTCCTCTTCAGTTTGGTATCATTTTATTGTTAGTTTCAACTATTGTTAGTTTCAACTAAGACTACTCTAACAATTTGATTAATATTCTAAGTATTCCACTTGCTTTTTTCTTACTAACCTTACTCTCTGTCTTGCCAAGTAATTTCAACTTATCCTTCTTGAATGTACCTCTTCAGGTTTCATTCCCTAACCCTTCTTAATCCTTTTAAATTTGTCTTAACTATCTTTGATTCTATTTCATTTAGAGTCCAGAAGAATTTGTAACAATAGGTGGAAAAGGAGATGACTATATTCTTTTTATGTTCCTCAATCTTTCCAAAATTTTGCCAAATTTCTCCTATACAAATTACACCTTTAACTCAGCTCACCAGTTCAAAATCCTTCAAGTCACCTTAATAAATGTTTCCTTCTTCTTAATAAGCTCAAGTCCTTGTCTTTTCTCTTTTGTTCCTTCTCCCACAACTTTCTATGAAAGGCCCAATTGCCTCATAAAATCAATGTATATTGTGATAAAAATCAGTTTAACTCCTAGTTAAGGGTCTTATTTATATAATCACATAAAATGACTATTAAGTAATTCAGAGATACTTTAAAAAGATAAGTACATCATTTATTGACAGGATAAAATAATCACAGTGCCAGGTATTTTGGGACACTCAGATATTGGCTGCTGCTTGTATTCTTAAAAGTCTGAACAACTACTTTGAAGTGCTTTCCTAAAGAGCTATTTCTATAGACTAAGCACACATGGCACTTTGGCCCCTAAGTGCATACTCACACACAACAATATGAAAGGATATTTTCCTCAGAACATGAAACATTTCAAGAAGCACATCAGAAAAGGAAAAAAGTTCCCACCACTGGGGATCTGAGACATACATTCACCCCTCACTAACCTTTGCTCATCTAACAGGTCCCTCCCCAATTCATCCCCATTAATTCTCCTACATTCATTCCTGTCCCTACTCTGCTAAATGCTAGACCAGTTTGAGAACTTGCTGCCCAATGATTGGCCACTGATATGGGGGAAAGAAAGAAAACATCCTTCTATTTCCACTAGTCTATTTAGCAATTTCCTCAGCCCTTGAATTTTTCTGAAAAGTGGATGAATCTTACTACAGTATTTCAGTCCACTCTCCAAGGACTGATTACCTAAGTGACAGAATCACAGAATCTTAGAGTTGTAAGGAATCTCAAAGGTGATTTAAACCAGAAGTGTTAAACTCAAGCAGAAATAGAAGGATCCTGCTCTGGGCCCATTAATATTAGTTAAGATTTACTGTATTCATTTATTTTGTTAAATATTTCCCAAATAACATTTTAATCTGGTTTGGCCTCATTCAGGAATGTTTACCCACCTTCAATCTAGTCCAACCAACAGCTTAACAAAAATTCCTTCTTTGATATTCCCAACAAAGGGTCCTTCAGCTTCTTTTTGAAGACCACCAGTGAAAAGGACCATTACCTTCCAAAACTGGACAGTAAGCCCTAAAAAGTATTCTTCTATAAAGAGAAAAAAAAATCAAAGTATATGGGGAAGGATTTCTCCCCAATGCAAATACCAGTGAAATCTCTTATAAAAAAAAAAATTCTAAGAGGGACTTTCTCCAGGGACAGAACTGGCAGGAAAAGAAAGCTATTATATGCGTTTGCAGTGAGATAGGGAGAAGGGAAATCTTGATCAAAATTAAGATGCAGTAACAGTATAAAGACAAGTAGATCATGTAACTTTAAGAGCTTGAATTTAGATATTGACTAGTCCATCCCTTCATTCTGCACTGAAAAAGACTATTGCTAAGAGAAGCCAGTTCAATAATGGTAAAGACCCAGATGCCCATTGCCTCTTACTCCAGATCCCCAACCATAATGAAGGAAGTCTCTACAAAAGCCACTATCAATGACTTAGATCTCTAGCTGTTCCACAAATAATGGGTAAGTGATGCTGACACCCCATCTATAACTCTGAACAATCTTTCATTATAAGCATTAAATCATATGCATGTTAACACAATGAAAGCAATATATATATATGTATATATATATATATATATATATATATATATCTGTAATTTGTTTAAAAACATTCAAGTATATACAACAACGATAAACCTAAAACTAAAGAAAAACTCTTAAGAGGTCAGTCATCCAGTTCAAATGTAAGATGATTTTCATTGCAATAACTTTACATTGCCTTTGCTCAAGTTACAATCTCTATAAATAGCATTTTTACCAATATTTAGTTACCCAGTTACACTCACAGATCAGAATCTCAAGATTCAATAAAACTAGACTACAGAAATTGAGTATCTTGCATCTTAAAAATCATATAACCTGCCTCAGTTACCAGAATTACAAAATGGGAAAAATAGCAACTACTTTATAAGGTTGTTTTCAGGATCAAATGAGAAAATATTTACAAAGCCCTTAGCATAGTACCTCACATAGAATAGGTGCAATATAATGCTTATTCCCTTTCTTTCCCTTTCCTCATTGTTCCCAGTACATAGTTATTATGTAAAGAAAAATGATGGGGGTAGGGAGTCACTAGGTTTCTGAATCTTATGGCCTAGTAGGGGGGATAATGGTATATACATCATTTAATTCAACAGGTAGGTATATTAAAAATCCAGAGTGACACAAAATGAAAAAAAAACCATTATATCTGCCCTCAAGATGTTTACAAGTTAGTGTAAGAGGATTAAGATGTACATGAGTATGAAACAAGGTAGAATGTAGTAAGGAGAAAGGAGCAGACTAAAAATGTTTTGAACTCATAGGAATCTAAAATTCAACTTCCCTAAAAAGAACATTATCTTTCCTATACTACCCCTCTCCAGCATTTCCCTATAAGTGTTGAGGGCATCATTATCTTTACAGTCACCCAGATTAGCAAGCTCAGTGATATCTTCAACTCCTTATTTTCCCTCACCACTCAAATCAGTTGCAAAATCTTGTTTTTAGTCAATAAAATCTCATCTTCTCTGTATTCCCACAACTATGTCTAGTTCAGTGGCTCATCAACTCTCATCTTGAGTATTACAAAAGTCTCCTATTTGATCTCCCTATATCATCTCTCCCCACTCTCATTCATCCTCCACACACCAAAGTGGTTATTTTCCTAAAATACATATCTGATTGTGCTCTTTCAGCCATCATCTGGGGAAGTAACACTTGAAGAGAAGGTTTAGTCATCCCCACTAACTTACACATAGACGGCATGGCAAATTAAGTTAATGAAAGTAATCAAATAACTAGGGAGAGAGACAGAAGAAAGACAAGTCAAATTACCACCTTGACCATAATCTTCCCTCAGTTCCTTCAGGACTCTGAACCTAAAAGCCTTAGGAGTAGCACTGTTTGCAGTCTAGTACCACCAGACATCATCCAGGGAAGCAGCCTCTGTGGCAATGCAACCTATCACTGCTACAGCAGGGGGTACAGTCACAGATATCAGAGAACCAGAAAGGAAAATTCTTTTTTTTAACTTAATATTTAATTCTGAATTCCAAATTTTCCTTCCGCCTCTTTTCCCTCCACAAGGCTGCAAGTAAGTTGAAAAGGTTATACACACACACACACACACATATATATACACACACATATAAAATCATGTTAAACATATTTCCATATTAGTCATGTTGTGAAAAAAAGAATCAGAACAAAAGGGAAAAACCAAGAGAGGAAAAAATAAAAAACAAAAAAGGTATAATAGTAAGCTTTGGTCGGTATTCAGATTCCATAGTTCTTTCTCTGGATGTGGATGGCATTTTTGATCTTAAGTCTTTTGATACTAACTTCACCTGAGAATTGCCATTCATATATAGAAAGGCAAATTCTTAATACTAAAAATCTTGGCACAGTTAAACAGTTCAATATGAGAAATGGATATGATTTTATCAATAGAAATTATATTTAAAAAGAAACAGACATTTGCTTTGCTGCTGTATCCCAAGGACCTTGGATTTTTTCCATAATTTGCATATGTTCCAGAATTTAAATCTTTCCTTAAATCTTTTCTCCATTAGAAAGGCCTAGAGAGCAGAGACTGTTTTACTTTCCTATTTGTCCTTTCCATACAGTTAACACTTGATAAAGTATTCATTCATTAATAATAAAAAAAAGAAAACCAACTTCAGTAGCTCTCTATTTTACTTCTAGGATCAAATTCTTTTGTCTGGCATAAAGCTCTTCATAGTCTCACTTCTTCCTACCTCTCTAGTCGTCTTCTTACTCTTTAATTCTCCTTATTCTATGGTCCAACCAGATTGGCCAACTCTCTTTTCTTCAGAAATGATGACCAATCTTCCTTCTCCTTGCCTTTAGAGGGTTTTTTTTTCATGTCTGGAATGCTCTCTTTCCTTACCTCCATCTCATTGAATCTTTAATTTTCTTTAAAATTCAATTTAAGTACCACTAACAAAGTATTTCCTTAATCTCACTAGATGTCAGTGTCCAAACTCTAAAAACCACCTTGCTTTGTATTTGCTTATAATTAAAGTCTAAAACTACAACAATTTTGGAATATCCTCTGTATGAAAACATATATGTGTGCATATGAAAACAACATATAGTATCCATATATATGAATATTTTCTATTTAAATATAAGCTCCTTGAAGGCAAGAACTGTTTCACTCTTATCATTGTGTCCTCTTCACTTAGCCCAGTTCATAGAAGATAGAAAGTCCTTAGTATCTAAGAACTAATAGAGTCAATGGGCCTGCTTTGGAAGGAAGAAGCACTTCATGCATTTAAGCAGTTCAAGGAAGACCATGAAAAATTGTGAATGGTCTTGAAGGAAGAGAAGGACTTCAACAGTCATTCATTCATAATTCATTCAACAACTACCTACTAAGTGCTCTCTATATACAAGGCACATCTATTATATTTTGCTATTAATGTGTAATTCTATTATTTTTGTACACTTTTTGCAATACAACAGTAGCACACGAGTATTTCTTATAAAACTAAAGACTAAATTCAAGTTCCCATCCTTCTTTGGCATGCATGAGTAATTGGTTTTTGCTATATGGTTGAGACAAAGGAAAAATGCCTAATATTAAAATGTGTAGTAAAACAAATGTTTTCGCATATTTGTAAAATTTCACATCACAAACTGATTTGTAAAATTAATATCTCTAGAACTTAAGAATTTATTTATTATATAAGACTGGACTTCCCCATATTGCCCAAGTTAGAAATGCAGGAGCTACTCACAGGTCTGCTAATAGCCACAAAAGCTTTGATCTGCTCATTTCTGATCTAGGATCTTCTAAGACAACCTATTGGACCTACTGTTCCAGGGGGCTCATTATGTGAATGCCAAATTTAGTGTGCGACACTCAATCAGCACCAGTCCCAGCTCCTAGTTGCTGGGATTACATGCATGGGTCCCCATGCCTAGCAATCAATTTATTTAAATAATATCTGCCAAAAAGTAATATTAACATATCCTGATTAAAATTTTTAAAATACTTACAGAATTAAATCTTTAAAAATTATTTATTTCAGAGAGTAAAACTGTATGGTTACGTTGTTCAGAAAAATAGTATCCCTGTGGCTTGACACCTGGAGAGGCCTCAGTGCTCCACATCTTCTTACTCTAATAGTCTAAAGGCAGGCTACTTTCAAGAACTGTGAATTAAACTTTGAATTCAAGCAAAGACTGTTCAATACTTGACAAACTTTAGTTCAAGATAGCCATTTATGGTACTATGATATTTCTATTCAAAACATTCAGGACAGAGTTATATTTTTACCAAGACTTAGCACATGACATAGCACATTGTAAGCACTTATTATCTGTTAAACTCAACTTTTAAAAGTCCTTTGATTTTCAAGAATCAAGCCTGTCTATTACATTAGAAGAAAAGAGGGCCTCAGAATTGCTCAAGAACCAAATTTGCTAAGTAAAAGGAAATTATAATTTCATCTTCAAGGGTAAAAATAATTAGATTTATATTACTAACTTGTAAGTTTAGTTTCCTAATCAATTTCTCTTGACTAGAAAATTATATTTTAAGTTACCCAATAACATTACTTTCTGTTCTAAACTGGCTTTTTTTTTTCATTACCTATCTGCTATATAAACAGAGAACACTAGTCTTTTATTCCTTCCTAAATTTTCTTAAAAAATAGAATGTATCTCAAAAAATAATCCTGGGCCTTTTTTTATTATTTATTAGTCATATTGTTCTTGTTACATGTATCAGTTCATTCGAATAGGTGTAATATATCAGAGAAAAGGAAAACAGAAAATCTTGGCTTTAACCTACTTTACAGATAGGAAGACTAAGGCTAGAGTTAGCTGGCAGAACATTAAAAAATGCCAGTAGATTAGACCTATGATATAATATGGCTCAATATTCCATCTTTGAAGGGGATTTTTGGAGAATGGCACAATTATTCATTCAATATACTGATATACATAACTGCCATTAAAAGTCTATTATGGGGGCTGCTAGGTGGTGCAGTGGATAGAGCACCAGCCCTGAAGTTAGGAATACCTGAGTTCAAATCCAGCCTCAAACACTTAATAATTACCTAGCTGTGTGGCCTTGGGCAAGCCACTTAACAAAAAAATAAAACCTAAAAAAAAAATAAAACCTAAAAAAAAGTCTATTATGGGTGGGTAGCTAGATGGGCAGTGGATAACACACTACCTGTGGAGTCAGGAAGACCTGAGTTCAAATCCAATCTTAGACTAGCTTTGTGTCCTTAGGCAAGTCACTTAACCCCATGGCCTTGTAAAAACAACAACAAAAAGTCTATTATGAATTCATGACTTGTGCATTAATTTAAATGTAGATAGAAGTGATTTATATATTCATTCTTAACATAGCATGTAGTACCAAATGTGTCTGAAAACAAGCTACAATTTCTACAACTTCAGGATTGATTTGTATAAAATTTGAGCATGACTTATAATTAGTGTTACTTTTCAGCTTATCCTTTTACTTTCAAACTCTCATTTCATAGAGGCAGTCCTTTTGGACTCAAAACTACTTTTTTAAGAGCTTCACAGAGAGATTCACTAATTATAGTATTCAGGAATGTGAAGAAGAAATACATATTCATGACTTTTAGTCTTTAATTATGTAAGTTGGCCTTCATTTTTTATCAAGTTAAAGTTACCTTAAAGAAGAGTCTAGGGGCAACTGAGTGGGGCAGTGGATAGAGGACCAGCCCTGGCTTCAGGAGGACAGGAGTTCAAATCAAGTCTCAGACACTTAATACTGAATTAACTGTGTGACCTTGGGCAAGTCACTTAAAAACTATACTGCTTTGCAGAAACATAAAAAAAAAGTCTAGCCCTATAAAATATTTAAACTGAATCATGTTTCCTGATGAAAATTATGTGGCAATTTACCTAACTGGATTATTCATTTTATACTGTGTCATAGAATTTAAGGAATAAAGGGAGTTTAGAGGTCATTTAATAAGATAAAGAAATTGAAGGCCAAAGAAGGACAGTAGTAAATAGCAGAAAATGTATTCGAACAGATTCTCTGACTCTTAATTCAGTGCTCTCATTACTGCCAGGCACTGACGATTTATACATTAAATAATACGGTATAGTATATAAATATGAGATAATAGGGATAAAATTAAATATAAGCTGATGGATCTCATAATACAACTCACTATGATTTAGAATCAAAGTCTTTTAGAAGTCGCACAACAAACAACATACCCAACACCCTGGACATATTATCTGGATGACCCTGAAAAAGTATCAAATGAAGGTTAACATTCACTTAGAGCAGGAAGCTTATTCAGATGCTGGTAGTGTTAACAGTTTTTACATCAACACCAAATACTTACAAATCCAAAGATGCTTGGGGTTGATTTTACTACTATTCTTACCAGAAATACTTTGCATTCGTTTTTTGTCCTTAATAATGATTTTTTTTAATCATAGCACTTTCTGATAAGAATACAGGTGGAGAGAGTGGCACAACCGGAAGCTCTGATCCCAAAGTCAAGGTCCTGGTCTTAACCTCAGCTTTGCACACAGAAGGCGCTTAATGGATGTTTGCTGGGCAGGTTTGTATAAAACACACTTGTTTTCCGGAGGGTGGTTGAGGGAGAAGCAGGTGGGAATACACTGGCGTCACGCCTTCCGGACGATGGCAGTGAGGGACGCGCCCGGCGGGGCCCTGGACCCACAGCCACCTGCAGAGCAGGACCAGGAGCCGGGCGGGCTCCGCCTCCGGGGCTTGTCACTTGGGTCCTACCGGCGGCCCCCCCCCCATCGATCCGGAATGGCCAGGACCGTTGTTCCTCCGCATGCACCCCAGGCCCGCGCCTCCGGAACACGCGGACTCACCATGGCGCTGAAGCAAAGAGATCCCACTTTCGGATTTCCCTGGGATGATCGGGAATGTCTCACCTTCCCGTCCGGGAATTTCTGACTCCTTCCAGGAGCCGGGAAGGGGGGGGTCTTCCGGCTCCAGCCGGAAGCCCGGAGAGCGCGGGACAGGAAGTCCCGCCTCCCCAGCTACACGCCGAGCCGATCCCGCGGCGCGCCCCCGCCAGCGAGCGGACGCCGGGGCGTCTTCTATTGAAAAAAAAAAAACTTCCGCGACTTCAGTGAGGGGGAGGGGTCTACGGCGGGAGGCGGGGCCGTCGTCCGGCGCCTGCGCGGGGGAGGGAAGCGAGGCCGTGCCTGAGCATGCGCGTGCGAGCCCAGAGCCCTTCGGAGCCGAACCCAGGGCCGCCTTTTCGGAGCCCTCAGCAGGCCGAAGGGGTGGCCGGCCGCGGGGGACGGCACATAGGCCCACGCCCCCGGAGCGCCCCTCCCGGGCAGGTCCCGCCTCCAGCGCCCCCTCCCCCACCTGCGGCTCTGTAAGGCCCCGGATGCCGCTCGGGTCCGGGTGGGCGCCCGACCCTCTTCCCCTTCCGACCCACCGACGGCGTTCTTCCCCGGGCAGCGGCAGCACTAAGATTGTGGAATCCCATTCCAGACTTTGACCAGTAATTCCCTTGTTCTTTACGGAAACTGTCACGAGCCCGGAAGCGGACATCCGTTAACGTTGAATTAGCACCTGCTCGTGGCACCTTGGCGCCAAAGCCCCGAGCACGCAGGCACGAGACAGCCGCTGCCCTTACGGAGCTTCCAGGCTAACCAAGCAAGCAAATGCTACCAAGCCAGCTGAACATGAAGATACCTAGAAAACAATTAAAAGAGGGAAGTCACAAGACTGAAGAAGAGTTAGTGAGGTTACCTGCTGAAGGTAAGATTTTAAAGGAAGCCAGTGAGGTCAGTAGGCCCAGCGGAGAAGGGGAAACTTCCCCGGCATGGAAGATAGAAACAAAATGCCAAAACATGAAATGGTTTGTTCCGCTAAGAGGCAAGAGGTCTTGGTCGATTGATGGAAGGATATGGTACGTGATGGAGAGTGATTTGTAAGAAGACTGGAAATGTAAGAGGTGGCAAGTTGTGCCTGTCCTCCGATCATCCCATCCCAAGGCCAACCTGCTGCTGGACTAGAAGGAAATCGGATAGAATGGCATCAGGAAAAAAAGACCTCTATCTAACAATGGCTTAAACCCTACTTTAGAAGGGGGGTGGGGGGAGATGGGAAGAGGAAAGAAGAAAAAAAAGAAATGATACTCTCTCTTCCTTCACCATTATCCTCTGGGATGCACAGGTGTTGGCTCTGCTTCCCACCAAGGACTCAGCAACACATTTGATCCTGCATGGGGGGTTGGGGGGGGGGGAATTGGATTTGAAGCTAGAGAATCTGAATTCAAATACTGGCTCCACTATTTATTATTTGACACTGGGCAGATGATATTCTCATCTGTAAAATGGGTTGGATTAGATAACC
Source organism: Macrotis lagotis (assembly GCF_037893015.1). Classification (NCBI taxonomy): domain Eukaryota; kingdom Metazoa; phylum Chordata; class Mammalia; order Peramelemorphia; family Peramelidae; genus Macrotis; species Macrotis lagotis. Next base: position 228,087,929 of record NC_133666.1, on the reverse strand, counting down.
ATCAAGTCCCTCTAGCTCAGTAATGCTCAGGGTATCCCCAGTTTCTCTTGGAAACCTCAAAGTTCTTCAAAAGGTGCTTCAAAAGAAGATACTGGAAGGAAAACCAGATCCTCCCTCTTAAAGTGCTTCAAGGGACTTTAGTGTCAGTCTTATGATCCTAAGAACCCTCACCAAAAACAAGCAAAGTTAAAAAATAAATAAAAGGGCCTGTCCTGTGACAATTAGAATGATAATGGTAACTTGTAATAGTATCTAATAGAGATAAGGTGATGAAATTGGGTCTTTCTGAGAGGGCTGATTATTGTAGTAATCTTCACTAAGCCCCCATTTTTATCTTAGACATTGGCACTTGGACTTGGAACAGCTACCAATAGTGGCAGTGATCATTTGAGAGCTCTCTGTAATTGCTTCCTTTTGAAAGCAGCAGCCACCTCTATAAAAAGGTATGGAAGGGAAGAATTTATGAGTTAAAAGTTCTAACATCAAATCCAGGACAATGCATTCTCCTAAATTGGGCATTTTCTTTGAGACTGTCTCCATATATGTTCCAGTCAGGTGCAAATTTTTGTCAGGGTAGAATTTATTCCTGCCAAAATGAGACCTAAGGGAAATCACAACTAGATGTCTAGCTCCTTAACTGTTTATTGCTAAAACCAGAAGTTTCTGCACTCTGGTTCCTGTTCAGTACTCCCACTTTGAGATAGTGATAACATCTAGTTTGTATCCTTTAATTTCAGTTGACTGGCTGCCCCTCATCACAACAAATTACTAAATAGATCCCTAATAAAATGGGAACAAATTGTGAGTAATTTGTATCTATTTGTAGAAGTTCATATATTTTACCCAAACCATTTCATTCTATGGTATGTGGTAACCCCACAAACCTCAGAGGAGTAATACTATTTACAGCCAAAAGGGACCAAAGAGATCGCTCAATTCTCATTTTATAGATGAAGAAACTGCCTGCATATTAGTTTCTAGTTTTATCATAGAGAAGAATTCCTAAAAGAAGGAAAAAAAGGAAAAGCAGGAGAGAAAGGCCGGTATCATTTGGGATTTTAGGTGACAGAACCAGAGTCATTCTAGGATCAACTGAGAGAAATGGTTAAGTTTTCCTAGTCTTGGTTTAGTCATTAAGCATCTATGTACTAAGCATTGGGAATATAAATACAAAGAATAAAATGATCCCTCCTTATAATGAACTTAGGTTCTAAGAACAGAGAAAAATATATATACAACATAGTTTATGTTTACATAAACTATTAAAATATAACAATGATTATTTGGTATTCCATTTCTCTGTCTGTTCAACCCTTTGTGATCCCATTTAGGGTTCTTGGCAAAAATAATGGAATGGTTTGCCACTTCCTTCTTGAGCTCATTTTATAGGTAAGGAACTGAGACAAACAGGGTTAAATGACTTATCACACATCAAATCTAGCAAGATTTGGCCTCACAAAGATGAATCTAACTTAAGGTCCAGTACTCTATTCACTGTGATACATAAAATAAATGTACATAATGCACATAAAGTAAAAGATTTTAGCCTAAACTGGTATCTAAGCATTGGTGGATTGAAATATTATTGGGAAGGAATATTCTAGGGGTTCTTAACCTGGGACCAGTGAACTTTTAAAAAGTTTTTATAACTTTAAACAGAATTTCTATAATATCCTTTGGAATCTTTATTCCATACATTTAAAAACTTCCGAATGGGTCCACATGCTTTACCAAGACTGTGAAATGGTCCATGACCCAAAAAGGTTAAGAACACACGTTCCTTATTCATAGAGGTCTTTCTTAAGCTGTGTCCTCTTTTCATTATGATATTCTTCAACTTATAAAACCACTATTTAAGTCTCTAAACTTGCTATTCTTTGAAATGCCTTCCTACCTATAAAGTCCATGATTTACTTCAAAGCCCAACATGACAGCCTTCAAAAAACCCCCCTGACTAACCCTTTCCACAATGGAAAGCCTTTAATGTATACAATTTGGACTATGTTATTATATATTCATGAGTTTGTAAAAAGCTTTTGTAACTGTCCCTTGTTTTATTTATATCTTATTTCTCTAATTAAACTAGAAACTCCCTGGAGGGCAAAGGAACTTGTTTTCATTTATATTCCTCCAAAGCACAGACTAAAGTACAGTTGGTCCTCCGTAAGTACTTTATTGATTAAATGAGATATTTGTCAAGTGCTTAGCACATTGTATGGCACATACTGGCCGATATATAAATGCTTATTCCATTTTCCCCTTATTTCTTTATTACACGAATGTTATATGATGTCTGAATATTCCTTCATGTATTTAAAGGCAATAAAATTGTTCTTTTAGTTTTTCTTCTGACTTTTCAATCAAATAATTGTCTCCAGTTGTGAAAAAGTTAGTGACAAAACAGATTATTCACTTTTATTGCTGTCTTTCTGATAAGTGCAAATATAAATCTATATCATATTTAACGATTTTTAAAGAATTTTAATAATGTTCTTTTTTGAGCCTTAAAACATCTTTTAGGTTTTTTTACTTGAAGGTTTTATAAAAAACAAAAAAGGAAATTGAGCCCTCAAGATCTTGTGAGTAATGGGAGTTCTCAGCTATCTTCAGTTCTAATTCTGATTCTATAAATTCCAGGTCTTTGTACTCCTAGTCCTACTACATTATATATACTTGCTCTCTTGCTAACTCAGAAGCTTTAAATAATGACTATTATTTTCCTTTGGACCTATTTGTTTTATAGATAAAATTTAATTTGGTTCTAGTTAGTGTGCCCTAAACTAGGTATAGTAATATGATAAAAATCTGACCTCATCAGTAACTTAATAATCTTCATTTTAAATAACTTTAACCTCTCACGTCAGCTCTTTTATGTGATACTTTTTGGTATCTTTCTTAGACCTTGTATAAAGTCATTTAATTACTAGAATATCAAAAAAAAGACCTATTTACCTATAGTACCTATAGTACTTTTATGAGTATAATTCCAAAACTCCAATATTTGGTGCTTCTATAAGCCACTAAATCTGTTGTATTTGGACAGCTATGCCTTCTTACATATTAATTATGGTGGCACTTTTTATCCTTTAGAATTACTTGCCTTGATTTTCAGTGTATAATGTCTGTTCATTACTAGAATTTATAAAGCTCACTTTGAAATCTCGTTTTTTAAGTAAATTACTGGGTCTTTTCACCCAACTTGGCATTATCAGCAAACTTTATTCTATTAAGCAAATAGAATAAATAAATAGTAAGTTGGTTAAGTCAAGTGCCCAATATACCAGTCCCTGCACCTATTAACACATACGTTTATATATATGTATATATATATGTCTGTGTGTGTGTATGTATGTACTTATGTATATGTGTGTATTCTTCAAATGTCTCTCTAAGTCAAATTTGGATGATCGTTTGATTTTCTTCAAGAAGAAAGGATTTCACAAATTATTTCAGCAACTGATTAGTATAAAATGCCTTACTGCCAATTCTTCCTGCAATTTATTCCAATCTTCTGACCATTTCCAATTGTTTTGACTTATGCCTTACCACTGGACCCTGATAACTCTGAATGAGAGAGTAGGTTTTGTACAACTTTGTCTCATTTAAATCCAGTTCACTGGCAAGTCAAGATACCATTGAGCCTCTCCAAGAATGAAGGACAAACAACAATGATTGTGTATTATTTGTTCGGAGGATATTTGGTTATAATCTTTTTATGTACTTTCACTAACTACGGTGAAGATCATCAATTATTCTTTTTCCTCTTCCCACTACAGAAAATAATCCCAATTTTTAAATATATTTTCTTGACCTAATCTTTCAACCAATTCTATAGTTTTCTAATACTAATAAGATAATCAAGTCAGTTTTCAGAACCAATGTCAGAACAAATTACCTAAGTAAAGGTCTAACTATTGCTGAATATGATTCAGATTATTATCATCTAACCCTATATTACATTACTCAATCACATAAAGCAGGATAGCAGGATTCAGTGATGACTAGCCGTTGACTGATTGCCAATCATCACTCCCACTTACAAGTGTACAAAACCTGACTTTCCAAACAATACTTTAAAACACATTGCTGGTGTTGTGTAAAATCCTTTAAATTTTTATATAGTCCCTGGTCACAAGCATATAGTAATTAAGAGAGTCAGCATGGTGTTGAATGTGCATTTCTTGAGCCCTAAAAATATGTAAAGGACTTTGCTGAACCTTGGAACTATAAATAAAAAATTAATTGAACCTGCTTTCAAGGAGCTCAGTTCTAGGTTTAAGTAACAGCACTTATAGGAACATTCAGCTGCAGGCTGGATGGAGAAACTACAGATTCCTAAGATGCTTTAGAAGGTGGGATAGCAGTGCTCAGGGGTTTGTAAGCTATATAGTGACAGGGCAGTTGTTAAGGATTGATGGTCTCATCTGATTGCAGTCAGTGATCATCCAAATAGTATGAGCTCCATAGAAAGGATATAACTCAATGGCCTTGAGAGTCATGGTAGAGCACTGACTCTTGAGTGACCTCCTAAAGAGATCATCAGCTGCTGGGAAGGAGGGGAGACCATTGGCAAGAATGCTGTTGGGTCCTCCTTGGTCCAGTGTGATCTGGACAGTGGGGAACTGTTAGGGAAAGGAAGGAAGTAGAAAGGACACATGATTTTTAGATATATTTTTAATCTATTGATCTATTTTTCTTTTATTGATGAAAGAGTTTAGAGATACATTTGCCCCTAAATACTTATCTGACCTAGAAGTCAAGAAAGCCTAGGTACAAAGGTAACCTCTAATGCATACTTTTTTTTTAGGTTTTTGCAAGGCAAATGGGGTTAAGTGGCTTGCCCAAGGCCATACAGCTAGGTAATTATTAAGTGTCTGAGACCAGATTTGTACCCAGGTACTCCTGACTCCAAGGCCGGTGCTTTATCCACTATGCCACCTAGCCACCCCTAATGCATACTTCTTAAACCCTCTGAACCTTAATTTCCTTTTCTATAAAATGGGAATAATGATATCTGAAGTACTTGCCTTCATAGGGTTATTGGTGAGACTCAAATTAGTTGACGAATGTTAAGTGTTTGATAGACTTGGACATTTACATAAATTAATAATAATATTAGATCTTGAAAAACTGCTTTAAAGACATTAGAGGTGGGTTTCGAGTTTCAAAAGAGTTTTCTAAAGGATTGAAAAAAAAACTTTCCCAAAAAAGCAGGTATGCAGAATCTTACCCATAATACCATTTTTGGAATTGAAATTGAGCTTTATTATGTAGCTTTTTAAGGGAGTATGGTTTCATTCTTTGTATGGTCATATTTCAAGTTGCTGATAAACTTCTGATATGGCATGTGCTTGAATAGTTAATTTTATAACTATCATATGATTGTGCTAGAATTTATGGGTACAGATTTGACACTGCTTTCAGAAGTGATTCAGTAAAATCCTAGATAGCCCCTTTCTTCTTTAAGGGATGTTATATATGTAATTTTGGTGAATTTCCCACCAATCCATTTTTCCAAACAGCTACTCCTACTTAGTTTATCAATCTCTGCCCACATTGATATTCTCATCAAACTTTCACATTTCTCTGATTTTTTTTATAAGTTTGATCGTAAAAAGGAGGCTAGAAAAAATATTGGATACCTTCCTGAATGTTTAAATCACCCTCATTCCAATTGCCCAAATCTGAGAATACCTTTGTGATGGCTGTTTTACCAGTCCTGGACTCAGCTACATTTTAAAATCCAGTAGCTGCTCTTTCTGAACCATTGTAGTACAGTGATAGGATAAATTCGAAGTTAGTACTGACTGTTACCATTAACTCTATGATTTTGAATAATTCTCTTAAATTTTGATTCTCATCCTTAAAATAAAAAGGTTGAACAAGAAAGTCTCTTTACAAGTTCTAAATTTATGATCCTGATGTAAATCTTCTCCCAAAACTCATTGGTATGCCTGATTTAATCTTCTCCCAAAACTCATTGGTATGGGATTCTCCTTTTTGGTAGAGATGAAGACCCTGACCTATGCTGATAGTTTCAGTTCTCAGCCAAGTCCCACTTTGGAATGCTTCAAGCAAGACTTCCCATTTGGGATCATCAAGCTTCAAGTCTTCTTTGGGCATCAAGGAGCTTCTGGCACCCTTGGCTTCCTGCTTTGAAAGAAGAGATAAAAGAGGCCAATGAAGAAAAATTCTCTAGGAAGACAGAAGAGGTGAAGGTTGCAGAACATCTCCATCACATCCCTATTCATAGCTTCCTACTCTAGAGACTTCAGGGAGTATTCCCTTTGAGTGACTTATAGGACACTCTGTAGAGCCAATTTATCTTGCTCCCAAAGGGAGAGTGCCTTCAGTCTATTGTCTGGTATATAAACCATATATTACCTTCTCTGATTTCTGTTTGGTTAAGATTTAGATAAATAGCCTTTGTTATTTTCTGTGTATTCATTATGGAACCATATAGAGTTTGGGGTTTCCCATTTACCCTAAATGACAAAGCAATCAAATTATATGTAACCCAATCATATTCCCTATGAAGTCTTTAAAGGAACAGAAAAATATACTAAAAATATACTTTCAGCCTGATAACTGGAACTTTCTGAGGAAAGCAGAGTGGTAAAGCCTCCTGCCCCAATCTTCTACTTCCACTCTGGTAAGAATATCTATCTTGGAAAAGGATGGGAGGAGAAGAAGCTAGATATCTATTTGACCTTTCTTCAACCTACAAAGGGTACCTCACTATACATGTGGAGATCACCCTACTTTTTGCTACTCTTAAGAACAATCAGCACATTTATGGTGAATTGTTCTGGGGGAATTTGCTTGCCTTTAACTTTTACTATCAAGGTCATCTGGAAAAATCCCACTACCTCTGACCAAAGTGAACATGCCATTGTACCAGGAAAAAAAAGGCAAACAGGAAAACCCTTGATATGTGATAAAATATTTCAGTGAAATATAGCACACAAAGAGCATATCTCCACATTTTGAGTTTCAAAGGAGCATTTCTCTTGATAGGATACCCCATCAAAATATGGACTGGGGCAGGGGTTGGGAGGTGACAGGGAAGAATAAAGTTGGTAGCTGGAGATCCTGCTTTGGGTGTAAATTCTCTCATGTATAGAAAATACAAAGAATTGGAAGAATATTTCTTTTAAAAGATTTACAAAGGGGACAAGCCATAAGCAGCATATTCATCTCCTTCCCCAGCTTGCCTGGCATTTTTTTCTTGATTTGGTTTTTTTTTACATATATCCATAAGACATAATTTATAGGCTCTCTTGTTAATAAAAACTTGTGCTTGCATGATAGTCTAACAGTACATCTGCATTGCTTCTAGGATTTCCTAATAAAATTATTATCTGGTCTTCCTTTGTACCTTAACCACTAAAGCAAGAATGTATTTACCTTTCCTCTAAAGAGAACAAAACCTCTTCTCAAATCTTTGCTACCACCATTAATCACACCAGATATTTAGAACCCCTTGGATTTTCTTTTATATAAAGGGGAAAGAAGTTCACAAGTAATATCGACAATGATAAACAATTAAGAAAACAATTTATAAGAAAATAGCCTCCATGGCTTTCTGCAAAGGAGAATAGGAATGACTTGAACCCCTTAGTTCAACCTTCTCTTGAAAAGAGAATATATTGTCCACTAGCTTAGCAAGTCAATAGCTTGCTTTGAGCTAACTTGTATTTAACAAACAGATGAGGAAAAAAGCAAAGCACTCTCCGGCTAATCTCACTAAACTGTACTTATCAGTTCTAACTCCAAGTGAACCACTCCTTGGCTTACAGTCCTTATCACAATTACTGGAACATGCAGATCACAAAGGCTTGTTTCTGGGCAAAAGAGAGAAAATCATTTACAATCCCCTCAATTCTGCCTTTGCACATCCTCCTAAGTGTTGGGAACAAGATGCATTTTGAACTCTTGAATTAAGTAAATCTTCTCTTTTTTGATTTTCTCAGAAACCTCCATATGCAATCCCAGAAAGACAAATTCAAAAGATATTACCCATGATTGAGTTCTGAAATTTAGGTTTCCAGTCTCCTCAGTAGTAGCATGTGGGCAAGAAGCCAGGGAATACAAAACACAGAAATGCAATTTAAAAAAAAAAAGATTTTTCAAATATCCTATTACTGCCACTCCTGAGAGCTAGCATTTTTATATTTTTCCTCTCAATACCAAACTTAAAAAACATCTACTATAATTCATTGTTTCTATTTCCTCAAATCCCTCTAATTCTAAAAGTCTAACAATGAGGCCTTAGACTACCTTTTAACTTAACAAACTCGACTAGGTTAAGAACAGTTTCGTAACTGCTAAACTGAATGACCTAAGTCAATTGACTAATTGAAATGACTACTCTTGATCCAAAGAACTGATGATAGATGTACCTCCTTCATTTCAGTAGAGGGGCCTTAACAAAATAGAATGTAGTAGTTTTTCTTTGTTAGAAGAGATTATTCAGTAGTGATAGAGTGGTAAAAGGAATGAGCAATTCAGGAGTTGAATTGATTCACTGAAATGGTAATATTTTGGAAGGAAGGAAAGTAAAGTAGGCTAAAAGTTGGGAAAGCAGGTAGAGATGGAATGACAGATGCTACAATGAAGACAAAGGTCAGATTTAGAGAGTTAGGGCATAGGGAAGCAATCTCTTAATAGTCCCTAATCCCAATCTCTCCCTTCTCCAATTCTTCAATATAGCCAGCAATATAACCATGTCACTTGCTCAAAACTTTGAATGACTTCCCAGGGACTCTAGTATGAAATAGAAATTCAATGTAGTGTTTAAGTACCTTCAAATTATGATCTAATTTGAATCTACTTTTCCAAACTTCATATTTGTTCAATATAAGAACTTTCAGCCAAAATTGACTACTATCTGTTCCTGAATTGGATCTTCCCTTCCCCATCGCTGGACATTTGTTCCCTGTTCCTGAAATTCCTTCCTCCTCTCTTCTGATTCAGAATTCTTGCCTTCCTTCAGGGCTTAGTTTAGGCAACACCTCTTCTGGGAAGACCCTGATCATACCAAATGCTGGGTTTGGTATAGTTTTGACTCTCACTGTAGTTATCTTGTATTATACTTATTTATTGTTCTGTTCTTTTTCAGCTCCCTCAGTCCAACATTGTTTTGTTTTTAATCTTGGTAACCTAGTTTGCAATGACTTCCACATAGTAGGTCTAGTAAATGTTTGTTAAATCAAATTGAAGTCAAATCCAGGCCTTTGAATGCAGAGATAGCATTCTTTTCACTATGCCATGCCACTTTTCTTCTCTTATTCAATCTAGATTAATAATGATCTAAACTTCAACAATAGGTTTTATATATGTATATATAATTGAATACATAATTGTCAAAATACAGTGAGCAAAATATACTTCACTGGAACTTTGCTCTCATTCTTATTAATATTATCTTTCTTCCAACAGAGCAGAACTCAACCCATTCATTCCTTCTTATTCCATGTTTCCATACTTTTCCATATTGTCTAATGGATCTTCTACAAGGGAATTTATTTTCCCTTCAGTGTTTTCCTGTATTTTTTTGTTTCAAAGTCTTTTACCCCCCCAATAAATATGACAAATTAAAATTTACACTATGAAGTTATAATTACAAAATATATATTTCATTCTCATAATTATAAAAACACAAAATATGAAAGTATAACTAATAACATTTATAAATATTCTATGTGGAAAATTCTGTAAGAATTAAAAGTAGTCATCCAATCAGATGTCATATGCTTATAATTATAATCGATCTTCAAGACTTAAAATTAAATTTCTTTATTTCAAAAATTTTGTTGAATAAATAACATTTTAGTGAAATAAGTTCCAAAGTTGAAGAAGGTAAACACATATATAGACTTAATTTTGATCTTAGTCTTTTTGGTTTGAACAAAACTTTTGAGTATTTGGCTATCACTTGACAAATCTGTTTTTTAATCAAGTTTATATTTGTATTTTGATTTAAAATAACAATGAACTGTTCACTCACAAAAATATGTGGTAGAAAATAGGAGAATTTTATAAGCTTTTTTGCTAAGAGAATTTCATTTTTAAAATGTTTAGTCATCTAACCAATCAATGAAAATGAATAGCCTTTTATGATAAAAAATACTTTTCTACTGGCTAATGACAAGTATTGTGTTAAGTGATAAATGTGCTTAAAGTTCAATTGCATATATTGCTTCATCTTTAACAATGTTTATATAAAAGCTAACCTTTGTAAGGTAAGAAAAATTCTTCTCTTCTATCACTGGCATACCAGTCATTGCTTTTAAAATATAGCCAGCCCACCTCCTCTTCTCATCATATATTTCATAGATAATATACCTTCTATAATTTATTGTAGAAAAGCATTATTAAAAATATGCTGCATCGTACTTACTCCACTGAGAGAAAACCTAATACAATAACTGATATTTATATAGTTAAGATTTACAAAGTATTTTAAAGATGTTATCTCATTTGATCCTCACAACCTTATGAATTACTATAAACCTTATATCTTTTTTTTTAGGTTTTTGCAAGGCAAATGGGGTTAAGTGGCTTGCCCAAGGCCACACAGCTAGGTAATTATTAAGCATCTGAGACCAGATTTGAACCCGGGTACTCCTGACTCCAAGGCCAATGCTTTATCCACTCCGCCACCTAGCTGCCCCCAAACCTTATATCTTTTTATAATTCATAGGATCATAGTCTTAAAACTTAGAGAAATCTTAGAGGACCAGCTAGTACAAACACTTCCAGATTTTTTTTTAGATAAAGAAAATAAGGTTCAGAGAAAAGAAGGAAGCCTGTCTGTCATCCAGGTGGTGAATGTCACAGCCAGAATTTGAACCCTGATCTTCTCACTCAAGTCAAATACTTTTTCTACTGTACCACATTTACCTCAACTACTCCTATTAGATTAGAAAAATATAACTAAGCCCAGGTCAACTCATAGAAATCACCTGTAGATCCTCAGATAAGAGCATTTGGATTAAAAATGTTTGGGAAAGAAAGCAATATAAATTCCATGTTTTGGGGTTTTTTTTAAACTATCAAACTTATTTCAGAGCCAGTCTAATTGATATGAATACTTTCGAGAGCATTAGCATAAGCAAATTTTGGACAGAACAATCAAGTGTTATCTGGGCTTGATGTTGCCAACTTAAGATTGAGAGTCCTTGAACGGTGAAACAATTCACACACAACGCTGGGATTTTAAAACAGTTCGGGATTTATTATACAAGCCTACAAAGTGTACAGAACAAAATCTTTTCTCCTCCTAGTTAAATAGCAAATAGTTTATAAACTGCTAGAGGGCAGCAAAATAGTAAAAGGCTAGGTGAGGTTTGTGAGATACAGAGACAGCAGGGCTGACTGGGCTGAGACTGAGGTGATTCTACAGGTGCTGAGGTTTGAGTGAGAGGGAGAAGAAAGTGAAAAGGATAATAGCCAGGAGACCTAACTAAGTGGGAGAGACAACCATCTGGCTATCTGGCATAGAGCCCATGGTTGTTCCATGGACCTAGGTTGCAAGCATATTCCTAACTTGGAAAGAATGAGAGAGCCATCCTTGCAAGGCTAAGGTAGGGTGAAGAAAGAGAAGGGCAGCACTTCTCTTCCAACACTTCTGTAGTGCATTGAACAAGGGTGGCACTTGGGGAGTGGTCTAGCATCTGGTTCCAGGTATTCTCTAATAGGCAAGTTATGTACTGGTCCTTCCTGTCCCAAGGCACATGACCTCTAAGTCCATGTCATTTCCTGTCACACCTGTGCAAGCTTGACCCATCAATGGTCAAGGTCAGGTAAACTGGAAACTAGAAGCTGCATGAAGTGGAACAAGCTAAGACCACTCCCATCTTGACAAATTCACATTTAACAATGGAGTCCATTTTAAGCAACAGAATTCCCCAAATAGGCAGAGGCAATATTTTTCCTTCCACAAAATTTGCTTCTAATCATAACATCTCCTATGTCCATAACTCCCTATATCACAAAGGAATGTCCCAGAAATAATAGCTGATGGATTAGAAAACTGGTTAAGTAGAACACTGGTCATAATCACTTCTGTAACATTCCTTGAGAAGAAAAAGAGCTGACAAGATTTTATAGTCATTTTTGACATTACTGTCAAATATATACCCATGAATCTTAGCACAAAATTCAGGGATGATAATACTCATCATTGACATTCAATACTTACATGCAACTTTAATTCTTAAAGAAAATTTCCCTCACAACTCTTCAGGTAATTGATGCAGTGCATTATTATCTCTAACTGTATGTTGTAAACAGCTCACTGATTAATCACAGGAGGCATCCTGATCCAGTGGAAGAATGTATTGGGCAGCTCTGAAGTTATAAGACCTGGGTTCAGATCCAACCTCTAACATGCACAACCTCAGGCAAATTGCTTTGCCCCTCTGAATTCCAGTTGCTTTATTTGTATAAAATGAGGAGTTTGGACTGAATGGTCACTGATGTCCTTTCCAGTATTAGATTCATGACCTTATGATTAAATAGACAAGAAAGTGCAGACTTGGAGAGGTTGTTTAAGCTTGGTCTCACTACAAGTAAGAGTTTGAGTTTGAGTTAGGATTGGGACCCCAGTCTCCTAATTCTCCAGTCTACTATTCAGTGCTGCTTTAAGGATAGCAATTATTGTATTGTACTGCAATACAATGATGCCCTCAGGGTTTATTAAGATTTGTTTCGTTGTTTGCTTTCAAAATAAAGGATCCTAAAATCACTGGGTTTTTTTTAACTTCCTATCTTGCTTTTTAAAAGGTTTCATATCCTTCCTAAATGTCAGCTGTGGCTTCAGGGTATCTTCATGCCAGGACACTGCCCCATCCTCCAAATACTTTTCCTCTCTTTCTCCTCCCACCCTTCCTTATGTCTCTTTTCACTATTTCTTTGTCTTGCCAAACCAAAGCCCCACTCCTTAGCCTCCACTCCCCTATTAACCTCCCTCTATTAGGATGTAAACTTCTTGAGAACAAAGACTGTTTTGATTTTTGTTTGTCTCTATCTCATGGCTAAGTACAATATCTGGCACATGGTGCTTAATAAATGCTTTTCATTCATTCAGTTCTTGAAGCTATTTATTTGTCTGCAATAAAAATAAAAAATAATAATAGCTGATATTTTTGTCACTTTTAAGGTATATAAAGCATTTTATATATACATTAACTCATGACCTCTGCACCTGTAATTTACTGTTACTAATAAGCTGTGGACTGCGAAACCAGATAACTTAAATATACTCTACCTCAGAAACAGAATGTAGTAAAAGTGGATAAAGTATTGGACTTGGAATAAGAACTTGGATATAAATCTACTTCAGAGACTACTTAATTATGTAATCCTGAACAAATCATTTGCTCTCTGAACTTCACTTTCTACATTCATGAAAAGGGGTAATAAGAATACTCACCTAATAGTTTTGTTTTAGGGCATTCTGCAAAATCTAGAAGCACTATAAAAATATGACATTATTGTTTCATTTTTGTCATCCTGTTCAGTGGAGTTTGGATAGAAATTGGCTAGGGACAACTCACTATCTTATTTTTTTTTTGTATTTAATTGTTTGAAAAATTATTGCATAGGTAGATAAAATTATTTTTGTTTTATTTTCTTTTTTGTTAGAAAGATTTTATTTACTTTCAGTTTTATAATTTCCCCCCATTCTTGCTTCTCTCCCCAACCCTCACAGAAGACATTCTGTTAGTCTTTACATTGTTTCCATGGTATACATTAATCTCAGTTGAATGTGATGAGAGAGAAATCATATCCTTAAGGAAGAAAAATTAAGTATGAGATAGCAAAATTACATAAGAAGATAATGGTATTTTTTCTAATTTGAAGGTAATAGTCTTTGGTCTTTGTTCAAACTAGGCAGTTTCTGGTGTATACTTCTACCTCCATTTGTATTTGGTACATGTTAAAGGTTTGCTATATATTGCTATATTTCTACTATTTCTTTGCAAAGTAGTCATCAGTCACTAAGTTCGGGTCCTTAGGAATGAACTTATTATATTTTCTCCTTAGCTCCTGAGGTCACTGTCCATCTCATAGGATGAGATTCCATGGACAAAGAATACTCCATGTTCAAGGCACTCCTTGGATTCTTACCTGTAAAGCTATAATTCAATAGCTCTTGCAAATAAACTTACACTTAGCAGTCTGTTAAAGCACAGTTATAAGCCTGGGGCATACAATACACCAAGTACCAATTGTGAGAATGAATATATGTCATATTCATCAAAAGAGAAGTACATTTATAGGGAACATATGAGTGAACAGGGCACATATGATGAGAGGCATACACATGGGGAATATTCCTGGTTAGGACATTGTAAGAAGCAATTCACACTTCTGATGTTATAGGACTGCTCAAGTTGTTGCATTGCTATTGATGACCACCTCATTCTACAGTTTTTAATGGATGTTGTTCTATTGCACTCTATAAAATGCTGGTGTGAGGGATATGGACAGTTGCTCCTATCACCATCATCTCTACCATCTCCAGTTTTTAGCTCAGTTTGAAATCCTTGGCCAAGGTATGGCTATATTCTTTTAAAAAAGACCAGGAACACTTAGTTGCTTTGGGCCCCAAGTCGTATTTTACTTCAGGAGCAATGTGGACTGCTTTTTTTCTTGAATGAATTAAGAAATCTCTCATTAGAAGATTTAATGATTAGAATTTTTGTACTCAGGAGCCCTTGAAACTGGAGTTATTTACTAGGAAACAAAGAATTGATGCTGTCTTGGAAATCTTTCTCTGAAAGAGGTTAAATTTTAGGATCATGTTCTACAAAAAGGACTGAGGTTCAGGAAATAATATCTTTCCCTTCCTTCTCAGGCTCTGTGCAAACACACTGTATCTCTACCACAAGGCACCCTTGCTGCTTCTGGTGGTAAGTGGAGAATATTCCCCTTCTCCCATGGACACACACACACACACACACACACACACACACACACACACACACACACACACACACACACACACACACACACACACACACACACACACACACACCCTTTGCTGCACTGTGCAAATAGCTCAATAAAAATAGGAAGAGGGGATGATTTCTCTCATCCAATCCTTTGTTTTGATTCCCTGAATAGTCTTTGTTTTGGCAAAGCCCACCCAACAACCATTTGCTTAATGTTCTCTTTTGACATACTATTGTATTTTTGCACATGTTGAACATGAAATGTCTTTTCACTATTCTTGGATCTTAGCTGTTTCATAGTCTCAATCCATTGATAACCTATGTTACATTTGATCCAAGGGTATAATTTATTGGTCTTTTTACTGTTCTATAAAGTAATGTCTGTTTGTCCAAGAAGTACTTCTGTAAACTTTTAGCTGTCATACAGTGGGAGAACATTTTTGATGAGTGTGTTAATTTTTCTATACATATTTTGGGATGGTATATCTTTTATTTTGTTAATAAGTGAGTGTTTAGATATTTTCTAAATCCATTGTTGTCAGTTTTATTACTGGAAAGTGCATGTTAAGATTGACATTGCAGAGGAATTGCTCTAAACAGTCTTTCCACTGAATTTTGACTTAATAATTTCAGTGAATCTCTTAATACATACAATCTCAATTTGTTTTTTTAAATAACTTTTTGCTAAATATATCTTGCCTATAAAGAACCACTCTTAATCATTGGTTCTATTTGAAGTCCTGCTTCATGTTCAGATTCCTTTAGGCTGTCATCTGCATCAAGGGCCCCTTGACTAAGGGAATAAATAAAGTAGGTTTTCAGTCAAGTAAATGTACAGTGAACCCTGAAATCTTTTCAGTAACAGAGAGGGCTAGATAAAAACTCTTAAACATCAGAAAATTTATACTGCTATAGTAATATTTACTAGTAAAGTATCCTGATTTTCATTATATAGTTGATCCTAAGAATCAAAGAAACAGAATAATACAGGATTACAGGATACCACTACTTAGAATTTTTTCAGTGATTAGCTTGCCATAGATGATAGCAGAGCAAGTGTTCATTTTCATGTTCTGGTTCTTATGTTCTAGCTATAAGAAGACTAGATATGCCAGAACAAATTTTAACTCTTAATACCTCACCTTAGGAAACTGCTTTAGTGCATATAACGTTATCACCAAAGACAAATACACTCTTATACTGGACCAGTATTACATAATAAAGTTGAAAACAGATTTTACTTACAGTAATCATAGGGTACATGCTGCTCTTTGTCAATGATATCCTCATTTCTAAGTTACACAACAACATATTGTAGATCAGTACTGGTCAATTATAAAAAATAATTTCATCTCTAAACTCAGACTAGATGAAAAGAGTAGAAGCACAAGTATTATGTAAATATAAAAAGGAAAAAACTAAGTATTCTAAAATTATTGAAAACTTTAGTTTACTGTTCCCTGCAGAAAAATCTACCCAATAATGACTTGGGTAACAAAAACAATGTCAGTGTTTCAAATGATTCTAAAGAAGAGACAGTAATCTTGATCAATATTGTTTAAAGCTCTTTTTTTGTGTGCTTCATGTCATTAAACCTAACTCGCAAAACAAATAAAAGCAAAGTAAAAAAATTAGTAAAAGTTACCATTTGGTTTAGCCATTATAAATCATTGTATCACTGAGAAGAGCTGTCATTCACAATTCTTCATTAAACAATATTGCTGATATTGTAAACAACATTATCAGTTGAGTTAAGCCTTTCTGAAGTAAGATTTTTTAAAATCATCTTGTTTATTTCTTATAGAAATTATTATAATGCAATCATATTATTACAATTATTATATTATAATCATATACCACAGCTTGTTTAGCCATTCCCCAATTGATGAGCATCTCTTTGATTTCCAAATCTCAGTTACCACAAAAAAGCTGCTATAAATATTTTTATACAAATATGTCTTTTCCTTTTTTAAGGATGTTTTTAGAATATAGAACTAGTAGTGATATAATGAATGCATATTTCTAAAGTACAACTCTTGAGATTCATTTTGATGGTCCTTGGAGTCAGGAGGACCAGAGTTCAAATCTGACCTCATCAAAAGGTCCAGTGGCTCCATCTTTGTCTCCAAGGTAAATATAAAATTCTCTAATAACTTAAAATACTTCCCAATCTTTTCCAAATCTGTCCTTCCAGAATTATTTCTTATAATAACATTTACAAATGCCAGATTCTGGCACAACTGACCTACTTTCAGATCTTCTCTCACCTCCAGATCTTTTTCTAGGGTTGTCTCATTCCTGGAACATCCTTCCTGCTCCCCTTGTTCTCATGAACTCCCTCATCCTGTCCTCCTGGCTTCCTTTCTTTCTCAGTTCGAATGTCACCTTCTTTGTGAGTTTTTTTCAGATTCTTCCAGTTTTCATCTCCTCACAAAATAATAGTGTATAGCATGTTATACACTTATCTATGTATTGTTTCCCTCTTGTAGAATTGTTATTGCTTCAATCCAGGTAATTCCTTTAATTTTGTCTTTGTACCACCCCCAGTACTTTACATACTTACTGATACTTTTTTTTCCTACCAGATGTGTGATTGTATGAATATTGATGACTCCAAATGACAGAACTCACTCTATCAATATAGGTCAGCACCTACTCTCCAATTTAAATTTTAGAGACTTGCCTAAAGTGCTGAAAGGTTAAATGATTTGCCCAGAATCCCAGTCCAGTTTAGATCAGAATCCAAACTTGAACCCAGGACTTCCTAACTCAAGATATCTATCTTTTATTATAGCTCATTGTCTTTCTTCTCGCATGTAGTAGGAATTCAGTAAATATTTATTTAATTGAATTCATTCATTAGAATTGTGTATAAAGAAAGTAAGAATAATATTTAGACACTAAATTTGAGCCTGAGGACTTTTTCCTTGCCATGAGAAGGAAGAGAAGAAGCTGTAGACTTAATGTTGCATGGACAAGTGAGCCACCTGAATACTCTTCATTTTTCATCAGGAGCTCTGCTTGTTTCTTCTTACCTGAATTTTTTCAGCTTTTTTTTTTTTCTGTTGTCTTTCTTCCCCCATTAGATAGTGAGCTCCTTGAGGGCAAGAACTACCTTTTCTTTTTCTTATTTGTACCCCTATCATCTAGCACAGTGGCTACATATTATCAAAGAGAAGAGAATATGCTTCAGAAAGCATCCCCTGTTGATCTCTCATGCCCTTTGAGAACAGTTATTCCTCATTACCCAAAAGCCAGATAATGAAAACTATTTGATACTCTGTTCTGTGGCAATGAAAAAGAAAAACTTATGCTGAACCTCTTCAATATCCCACCACATCCTCTGACCCTGGAACTATATTTCAACACAAGTTATCATCTCCATTTCTAACTGTTCTAATCAGAAGAAGCTCTTTCTCACTCCTAGGTTTATTCTCCTTGCTCACATAATAGGCCAGAGGAATACCTTTAGCAGGATCAATCCTGCTTCTGTTTTCTGAATCCCACAGAATTAGACCCCAAGGATTTACAGAAAGAGAGACAGTCCTGTAAACCCACTCTCAGGAGTACATTAATTTGGGGCAGCTAAGTGGGATAGAACACCGGCCCTGGAGTCAGGAGGACCAGAGTTCAAATCTGACCTCATACACTTAATAATTATCTAGCTGTGTGACCTAAGACAAGTTACTTAACCCCGTTGCCTTGCCAACCTCCCCCCACCCCCCAAAAAGAGTACATTAGTTCTCCTGGCTTCATGATCCTGTCTCATTCTGCTACCTAGGTAAATCATCTCAATTGTGCCATATTACTTATATTGGTTTTTTGAGAAACAAGATGAAAAGTCTCAAGATCACCAACATCAGAAAACATTCTGACACTGTATCCATCACAGGTGCTGGGAAGGAATTGGAAGCAGCTAACCTCGGTGCCTGGCTAAGTGGAAGTCAACCTTACATACATTAATAGCTTTAAAGTTTACTGCCTCCGACCATTCCAATATACAATCATATCATCAAATTTTCCCACTTAAAGCCTTCAGTACCAAAACTTGTGCTAGGAGTTATCCTCTTAGTATTGTACTTTGTGCAAAGATGATGATGATAAATAATAGTGGCTAGCTTTTATTTAGTACCTACCATGTGCAAGCCTTGTACATAAACATTTTACAAATATTATATAATCCTCACATCAACCCTGAGAGGTCCATGATATTATCACCAAAGTATGTCTGAAGTGTTCTACCAAGGTCTTCCCTCTTTCTTTTTAAAGTGTCATTTTATTTTTTCAGTTACATATAAAGATAATTTTCATCATTAATATTTTTATAAGCTTTTGATTCCATAATTTTCTACCCCACTTCCTTCCCTCTCTCTTCCCCATGACAGCAAGTAATCTGATATAAGTTATATAAATACAATTCAAGTTTAACATATTCTACATTAGTCAAATTGTAAAAGAATAATTAAAACTAAAGAGAAAAAACACATGAGAAAAAGAAAAAAAAGTTTTAAAAAGTGAAAATAGCAGACTTTGGTCTGCATTTAAAGTCCATAGTTTTTTCTCTGGAGTCTTTTAGAATTGTCCAGGATAGGGGCAGCTAGGTGGTGCAGTGGATAGAGCATGGGCCCTGGAGTCAGGAATACCTGAGTTCAAATCCAGCTTCAGACAATTAATAATTACCTAGCTGTGTGGCCTTGGGTAAGCCACTTAACCCCATTTGCCTTGCAAAAATCTAAAAAAAAAAAAAAAAAAAAAAAAAAAAGAATTGTCCTGGATAACAGAACTGCTGAGGGGAACTAAGTCCTTCATAGCTGGTCATTCCCTAATGTTTTGGGGGTGATTTTTTATGTTAAAAAAATTATATTGCAATCTCTATTCAGATGCCATCCACTCTTTTCTGGGGTTGGAAAGCATTCTTTATTATAAGTCTTTTAGAGTTGTCTTAGGTCATAGCACTGCTGAGAAAAGCTAAGTCATTCACAGCTGATCATCTTACAATATTATAGTTACTTTGGATACAGTACATTTCACATTACATTTGCTCATATAAGTCTTTCCAAGTTTTAACTGAGGGCATCCTGCTCTTCATTTCTTATAGCAGAATAGAATTCCACCATAATCATGTACTGCAACTTGCTCAGCCATTCCCCAACTAATTGTTATTCCCTTAATTTCTTTTCTTTCTTTCTTTTTAAGGTTTTTGGTAAGGCAATGGGATCAAGTGGCTTGCCCAATTACCTAGCCCAGCTATGTGATTATTAAGTGTCTGAGGCTGGATTTGAACTCAGATACTCCTGACACCTGGGCTGGTGCTCTATCCACTGTACCACCTAACTGCCCCTATCACCTTAATTTCTAATTCCATACTACCAGAAAAGATATCCTGTCAATATCCTTATACATATAGGTCCTTTTCCATCCTATTTTTTGATCTGAGAATACAGTCCTAGTTATAGCAATACTAGGTCAACAAGTATGCATGGTTTTAAAGCCCCTGGGGCATAGTTCCAAATTGCTCTGTAGAAAGGCTGAATCATTTCACAACTCTTCCAACAGTGCATTAAAGTTTCATTTTTGGACTTCCAGAATGGAGCCAAGATGGTGGTGTGAAACTAGCATGCTACTGGAGCTTTTCCCTATACTATGTTAAATGAATCCTCTACACAAACATTAATGCTATAGATACCACCAAAAAAGACAAGATAGAAACAAATTTTCAATTTTAGACATCATGGAGGAATTTCAGTGAAGGTCTGTTTCTTCAGGAGAAAAGGGGGGGAGTAAATTCTAGCTAGGCAGGAGAGCAGGGAAACCAACAGAAGGCTTTTAGCCACAATACAGTGCAGGTCCTGACAACTAGACAACAGCACAAGTCCTAGCAGCTAGATAGCAAACCAGGGAGGGTCCCAATCCCAATCAAATACTGGGGAAAAGATAGGACTAGGCTAGCAACAAACCACTGCATAGGCATTGCCTGGGCTGCATAGGAAACACCTTGACCAGTGATAAGCCAGGGATCAGACCCCAGCTCCAGTACAAAAAAATTGGATCAATGCTCCCTATACCCCTGGAGCAGAGCTCAAGCAATCAAAATAAGCAAAAAACTAAAAGACCAGTAACCATAGAAACCTACTGTGTAGATAGAGATGATTATAAACACCACCTCGGAAGAAAAAAGCAATGAAAAATTACCTTGATTAAAAAAAAGAATTTAAAAACAAAAGAGAGGAAGAATAAAAATGGAAAAAAAAATGAGAGATGTGCAGGAAAATTATTAAAAATTGACTTAAGAAATCAGCTCCTTTAAAAGTAGAAATAACCAACTGGGAAAAGAATGGAACTTCAAAAAAATGAAATTGAACAACTGAAAAAGAAATACAGTTTATCTAAAACTCAAATCGACCAACTGAAAAAGGAATGCAAGTCATCTAAAACTCAAATCAACCAATTGGAAAAGGAATGCAATTCAGCAAATAGTATAATTAACCAATTGGGAAAGAAAATACAAAAACTAACTGAAGAAAATAAAACCCTAAAAATTAGAATTAGACAAATAGAAACCAATGAATCTATGAGACACCAAGATTCCATCCAACAAAGTAAAAAGACTGAAAAAAAATTGAAGAAAACATAAAGTATTTTTTAAGAAAAAAAATGACCTGGAAAATAGATCCAGAAGAGATAATTTATGCATTATTGGTACACCAGAAAGCCTAGATCTTAAAAAAGAGCCTGGAAAATATATTTCAGGAAATTATCAGTGAAAAGTGTCCAAATCTGCTAGATCAAGGAGACAAAATAGCCATTGAAAGAATATACAGAACACCTCCAGAAAGAGACCCCCAGGATAAAAACTCAAAGGGCTATCACAGCCAAATTCCAGAATTCTTGAATAAAGGAGAAATTACAGCAAGAAGCCAAAAAAGAAGCAATTTAGATACAAAGGAAGCACAATCAGACTTACACAAGAC
Organism: Macrotis lagotis; assembly: GCF_037893015.1. Taxonomy (NCBI): domain Eukaryota; kingdom Metazoa; phylum Chordata; class Mammalia; order Peramelemorphia; family Peramelidae; genus Macrotis; species Macrotis lagotis. The sequence goes on along the minus strand of NC_133666.1, from coordinate 228,065,995 downwards.
TTATCAGCTTCAACATTAAAGGATCAGAGGGCCTGGAATATGGTATTTCAGAGGTCAAAGGACGTTGGATTATAACCAAGAATTTGCTACCCTGAAAAATTCAGCATATTCTGTCAAAAGAAAGGCCTCAACAAAATGGAGGCCTTCCAAAATTTCTTGATAAAAAAGACCAGAACTGAACAGAGAATTCAATCTTTAAATGCAAGACTCAAGAGATGAAAAAAAAGGAAAACAGAAAAGCGGGGGAAAACCCCAGATGTTAGTCAAGAACATTAAACTGTATAACACTCTATAAGGGAGGATAACACTTGTAACTTTTGAGAATTGTATTTCTTTTAGAATTGTTAAAGGATAGTTGAAGAGAATGTACTTAGAGAATATGGGTGTGGTTGGTTCTTGTCCTTCTTTTGAAGGAGACCAAAAGGACATCACTAAGTTTGAGACAAATTATAGAGCATCTGACTGTGACAGATCAGACCAATATGAGCTCAGAATGCTCTACCACAGATCATGCACAAAGAGACCAGGTGAAAAGCTGGAGTGTAAACTTTTTTACTTCTCATGTTTCCTTTGCCCTACCTTAAGTCTGTCTTGCTCATAAAGCTCAGCACTTTCTCTGATGAGGGCATCCTATGCTGGGTGGTCTTGTGTCAGTGTCTTCCATAATCTTACAATCAATTGTAAAGTTCTTAAGAGAGACCTTCAGAGTGTCCCAGTACTTAGGAGTACTGAGCACTTTTATATTTCATTAAATCAGAAGTGACTTTAATTTACTAGATGCTTAGAGGTTTGTAGTACCATAGAGGCTGAGGGTGGGAACCTATTTAGAAGGATATAAAAAGATTAGGAAGTGATCTTATCCTAATTCATACTTTAGTTAATGAGGGTTTAAGTACCATGGTTGAGGAGCTAAAGGATGGGGGGGGGATGTGGGAGAGGTACAAATAGTTCATGAAGCAATTTGACTTTGACTCATGAGGATTGTATATCCACTTGAAAAGGGGGTAAAGTGTAAAGTGATTATAATATGATGTGATTCATCACTCCTGAGAAGAATATTACTCTTGAGACAGAAGAGGGGAGGGAACTTGGTGACTTTGAGGCAATGCTGCTTATCAATCAAGCAATCAATCATTGATTGACAGTACTTTGAAAACAATAAAAACACAAAAAGAAGACTAGGTGTTTGTTGTTAAATAACACTAGGTGAAGAGGCACAAAGACCTATTATAGTAGAGGGAAAGAAGGGAGGATATGAACACTGAGTAAATCTTATTCAATAGATTTGGCCCAGAGAGGGAATAAGATATGTTCCCAAATGGGTTTAAAAATTATCCTATTCTACAAGAAAGTGTGTGTGTGGGGGGAGGTTAAATTGACATTAAAATTTAAAAGAAAAGTTAAAAGGGAAAAGGAGCAAAACATTGGTGAAGAGGAATAAGAAAGAAAAGAAGAAAGGGCAGACAGAGAAGGGTAATATGTAGGGAAATAAAGAATGAGTAATCTTAACTGTACATGTGAATGGGATGAACTCTCCCAGAAACCAAAAGCAGATAGCAGAATGGATCAAAAATCAGAATACAACAATATGTTGTTTACAAGAAACACATTTGAAGCAGAGAGAGTTATACACAAGGTAAAGCTAAAAGGCTGGCTCAAAATATATTATACTTCAACTGAAGTAAAAATTTCAGGGGTAGCGATCCTGATCTCAGACAAAGTAAAAGCAAAAATAGATCTCTTTAAAAGGAATAAGGAAGGAAACTATATCTTCTCAAAAGGAAACATAGGCAATGAAGTTATATAATTATTAAACATATATGCACCTATTGGTGTTAGCATTCAAATTTTTACAGGAGAAGCTGAATTAATTACAAGGAGATATAAATAACAAAACTATAATATTAGGGGACCTCACACTTCTCTCAGAACTAAATAAATCTAACCACAAAATAAATGTGAGATGGTGAACAAAATCTTAGAAAACTTGGATATGGTAGACCTCTGGTGAAAATTGAAGGGAATGGAAAAGAATATACTTTTATCTCCACAGTACATGGCTTTTATACCAAAACTGACCATGTACTAAATCTTACAGTCAAATGCAGAAGGGCAGAAATAATAAATGTATACTTTGCAGAACATGAAGCAATAAAAATTACATATAATATAGGGCCATGGAAAAATAAACAAAAAAAATTAATTGAAAGCTAGATAACTTAATTTTAAAGAACAAGTAGATCATACAACAAAACATAGAAATAATCAATCATTTCATCCAATAAAATTATGATAATAAGACATCAAAATTTATGGGATGCAGTCAAAGCAGTTTTCAGGGGAAATTTTATATCTTTAAATGCTTATGTAAATAAAATAAAGAAAGAGGAGATCAATGAATTACAATTAAAAAAGCTAAAAAAAACTAAATTAAATGCCAAGTTAGAAATTCTGAAAATCAATGGAGAGATTAATAAAATTGAAAGCAAGAAAACAATTAACCCAATAAATAAAACTAATAGTTGGTTTTATGAAAAAACTGATAAAATAGATAAACCTTTTGTTAATCTGATTTAAAAAAGAAAGAAGGAAACCAAATTACTAGTATCAAAAATGAAAAAGGTGAACTCACCATGAAGGAGGAGAAAATTAAAGAGATAATTTGAATTATTTCACCCAACTCTATGCCAATAAATCTGATAATATGACTGAAATGGAAGAATATTTACAAGATTGCAAACTACCCAGATTAATAGAAGAGGAAATAAAATACTTAACCTCATTTCAGAAAAAGGAATCAAAGAAACCATCAATAAATTGCCTAAGAAAAATTCTTCAGTTCTAGATAGATTTACAAGTGAATTCTACCAAACATTTAAGGAACAAGTAATTCCAATTCTACATAAACTATTTTTAAAAATTGGAGAAGGGGCAGCTAGGTGGCATAGTGGATAAAGCACTGGCCCTGGAGTCAGGAGTACCTGGGTTCCAATCAGGTCTCAGACACTTAATAATTACCTAGCTGTGTGGCCTTGGGCAAGCCACTTAACCCCATTTGCCTTGCAAAAACCTAAAAAAAAAAATTGGAGGAGTTCTGTCAAATTCTTTTTTAGGACACCAATATGCTGCTCATACTTACACTAGGAAGAACCAAAATAGAAAAAGAACATTATAGACTGATCTTAATTGCTGCAAAAATATTAAATAAAATTTAGCAAAAAAATTACAGCAAGTTATTACTAGCATAATACACCATGATCAGGTGGAATTTATATCAGGTAGGCAGGGAAGTTCAATATTAGGAAAACACTCAACATAATTGAACATATCAATAAAAAGACCAATAGCAATAGATGCTGAAAAAGCCTTTGACAAAATAAAACATCCATTCCTATTAGAAACACTAGAGAGTATAGGAATAAAAGGAGTTTTCCTTAAAATAAATAGTAGTATCTACCTAAAAATCATCAACAAATACTGTATGGAATGGGGATAAACTAGGATCATTTCTGATAAGATCATGCCCATTATCACAATTACTGTTCATTATAGTATTTGAAATGTTAGCTTTAACAATAAGAGAAGAAAAATAAATCAAAAGAATTAGAATTGGCAATGAGGGAGCAAAACTTTGTTTGCAGATGATATGATGCTGTACATAGAGAACTCAAGAAAATCATTTAAAAAACAACTTGAAACAATTTAGTTCAGCAAAGTAACAGAATAAAAAATAAATCCATGTAAATAATCAGCATTTCTATATATATGAACAACAAAGCCCAAGAACAAGAGATAGAAAGAGAAATTCCATTTAAAGTAACTTCAGGGCAGTTAGGTGGCGTAGTAGATAGAGCACAGTCCCTGGAGTCAGTAGGACCTGAGTTCAAATGTGGTCTCAGACACATGATAATTACCTAACTTTGTAACCTTGGGCAGGTCACTAAATCCCATTGCCTTGCAAAAATTAAAAAAAAAAATAAAGTAACTGCAGACATTAAATATTTGGGAATCTACCTCCCAAGACAAACCCAGAAACTGTGTGAACATAATTGCAAAACATTTTTCACACAGATAAAGTCATATCTAAACAATTGAAAAAAATGTCAATTGTTTATGGTTAGGTCAAGCTAATATAATAAAAATGACAATTATATCCAAATTAAATTGCCTATTCAATGCTAAGCCAATTAAACCATAAAATAACTATTTTGCTGAGCTAGAAAAATAATAATAAAATTCATATAGAACAACAAACAGTCAAGAATATCAAGGGAACTGATGAAAAAAAAATGTAAAGGAAGGTGACCTTGCTTTTCCAGATCTAAAACCATACTATAAAGCAGGAGTCATCAAAACTGCCTAGTACTGGTTTCCAAAATAGAATTATGAATCAATGGGTTAGGAGAGGTTCAAAAGAAACAGTAGTAAATCACTACAATAATCTACTATTTGTCAATCACAAAGAAATTCATTTCTGGGTAAGAACTCACTATTTGACAGAAATTGTTGGGAAAATTGGAAAATAGTATGGCAAAAACTAGGCAAAGACTCATATCTTACACCCTATACCAAAATAAGGTCACAATGAGTAAAGGATTTAGATATAAAGGATGATACCATAGACCAAAGAATAGATGAAGAGATCTGTCACATCTATGGAAAGCAGAGAAATTTATAACCAAACAAGAATTAGAGAACATTATAAATTACAAAATGGATGATTTTGAGTATATTAAATTTAAAAGATTTTTTTTTTTTAGATTTTGCAAGGCAATGGGGTTTAGTGGCTTGCTCAAGGCCACACGGCTAGGTAATTATTAAGTGTCTGAGGCCGGATTTGAACTCAGGTACTCCTGACTCCAAGGACAGTGCTCTATCCACTATTACCACCTAGCCACCTAAAAGATTTTTTTTACTAATTAAATCAATGATGCCAAGATTAGAAGGAAAACACAAAGCTGGGAAACAATTTTCACAGCTAGGGGTTCAGATAAAGGTCTCATTTCTAAAATATGTAGAGAATTGAATCAAATTTAGGTTACAGATTATTCTCCAATTGATTTATGTTCAATTGTTTTCAAATAAAGGCTGTTTTCAAAGAAATTAAAGCTATATATAATCATATAAAAAATTGTTCAGATCATTACTGATCAGAGAATTGCAAATTAAAACAACTATGAGGCATCACCTTACATCTATCAGATTGGCTAAGATAACAAAAAGGGAAAGCAATTAATGTTGGAGAGGTTGTTGGAGGACTGGGAGATTCATCCATTATTGGTGGAGTTGTGAACTGATCCAGCTTTTCTGGAGAGCAATATGGAAACTGTCCCCAAAGAGCAGTAAAATGGATCATAACCTTTGTCCCAGCAATAACAATACTAGACTTATATCCAGAAGAAATCATAAAGAATGGTAAAAGTCTCATATGTTCCAAAATATTCAGAGCAGCAACTTTTGTAGTGGCAAAGAATTGGAAATGGAGGGAAGGTCCATCAATTGGGAAATGACTGAACAGGTTATGGTATATGAATGTTATGAAGTACTATTGTTCTATAAGAAACCATGGGTTCATATTTGAACTCTTAAACAAGCATGAATTACAGGAACTGATGCTGAGTAAAGGGAGCAGAACCAAAAGAACATTGTACACATTGACAAAACATTGTGAGTTGATCAACCTTGATGGATGCAGCTCCTCTCACAGTTCAGAGACCCAGAACCACCCTGGGAGACCAGTTATGGACAGTGCTATCCACATTCAGAGGAAGAAAAATAAATCAAAGGCAAATCTACAGAATCTGATTGAACACTACATTCACTTTTTAAATATTTTTCTTATATTTTTATTTCTTATCTCATAGTTTTCTTTCTTTTCCCTTAGTCTTAATTCTTAATCTTAATTCCTCATACAGAAAATGACTAATCTGTAAATATGTTAAACACAAATGCATATTTCAGTGTTAACCAGACTGTTTGCTGTTGAGGAAAGGTGTGTGGTAAGGGAGGTTGTTACTTATAAATATGTATATGCATGTGGATGAAAGTTGAAAAACTTTTATAAACTGTAATTCAAAAAATAAAGTAAGGGGTGCCTAGGTGGTGCAGTGGATAGAGCATTGGCCCTGGAGTCAGGAGTACCCGAGTTCAAATCTGGCCTCAGACACTTAATAATTACCTAGCTGTGTGGTCTTGGGCAAGCCACTAACCCCATTGCCTTGCAAAACCTAAAAAAATTAAAAATTAAAAACCTAAAATAAAAAAAATAAAGTAAAATATCAATTGTGAAAAAATTCTCATTTTTTTTTCTTTACTCCCTCCAACATTTATCATTTTCTCTCACTGTCCAATTCACTAATCTAATAGGTATAAGGTAGTAACCTCAGAATTGTTCAAACTTGCATTTCTCTTGTCAATAGTGGGTTTGGATATTTTTAAAAAATTATTTAAATAGATAACATTGATAACCTCATCTGAAAACTGTTGGGGAATGGATCTTATTTTTTATAAATTTGATTCAGTTCTCTATGCCAAAAAATGGTATCTTTATCAGAGAAATGTTTCAATATTTTTCCCACAGCTGCTATTGCTAACTGCATTTACCTCCATCTTATTCTTCCTACTCCCATTTATTCTATTTTTTCTCTCCTTTCACTCATTCCTTTCTCAAACATGTTTTGCATCTGTCTATTCCTTCCCACAGTCTTCCCTCCCTTCTATTACCTATCCCCCCAATACCTTTTCTCTCCTATTTTTCTCTAGGGTAAGATAGATTTCTGTAACCATTTAATTCCCTTTCTAATTCTAATGTGAGTAACAATGCACTCACTCCTCTTCACCTCCTCCCTTCTTCCCTCTTTTATATGAAATAACTTACCTAATTCTACCTCCCCCTTTCCCTTTCTCCCTGTCCATTCTTCTCTCACCCATTAACTCCATCTTTTTAATGTATTATCCCTTCAAATTCAACTGCCACATGTGCCTTGTTACAAAGATGCATAAATACCAAGTCTGTGGTAGGCATGAAGTTTGAAATTTTAGGAACAAATTTAATATTGATGTTATTAGTGCTTTGTGATGTTTTGATAGGTATCATTGTAGCAGAATCAAATTCAGATGCAAAGAATATAATTCTACATATCCATTTTTATCAAGTCTTCAGGTTTGTCTTTAAAAAATGAATGTTCAAAATAAATGTTTTGCATTATTTCACATAAATGATTATATCATTTTGCTCACCTCAATGGATTGGGGTTAAGTAGAGGGACAATGAAAATTTGGAACTCAAAATTTAAAAAAAATGAATGTTAAAAGTTTTTAGTTTTCCCTATTTGCCCATATAAATGCTTAATTGCTTACCTGTCTTTACCAAAGCATAAATGAAAAATGCATTTTTGGCTGTGACAAATATGGGAAAAGATCTAGTTTGACTGTGTTTATATGATATACAAGTTCTATATTCATTCCTTCTTTCCTTCTTTCCCCTTTCCTTTCTTTTTTCCTCCCTTATTTATGCCTTCCTAGATGAATAGCATATAGCAATTCATCTACTGACTTGTCTTAGGAAGTTGCCTAAGGCTCAGAGGTGTTAAGTCATTCACTCATGGTCATATCTAATATATATCACAGTGTTTGTGGCTTACCCAATCTTCCTTACTCCAAGGTCATTATTTTATGCACTATTCTTTCACTGGTAAAATTTAGTCTTGGAAAAAAGGTAGATTAGAGAGGAGATGAGAAAATGCAATACCATTCTTTGCAGAGGTGGTAAACTAGGAAAGTGGTGCATTTCACATATATCAGATTTGGTTGATGTGTTGGTTAGTTTTGCTGAAATGCTTTTATAAAAAATTTTATTCTTTGCGAAAAGAAATGACTTACCAAATAGGGGGTGGTGAATGATATAACTGGAAACAAAAATGGCAGAAAAACAAAGAATATTGAAAAATAGAATATTGATAGAATTTTTAAAAACCTAAATGATGGGTTTTTATGTCAGAGAAATTTGGATTGTTGAAAACACTAAACAGTTTTAAAAATATGATCCAGCTTGTTACCTTCCTCCTATTCATTTATTTATAGATCCATATTTTGTCTATCTATAGATTTTTCTAGTATAGATGGTAACCCTATCTCTTCTGAGAGCTTGTGGATATTATCTGGGAAATGGTATAATCAGCAAAATATTATTCATGACCAAAGAATATGGGGCACCTTACCATCTATATGTAAGTAATCTGTCTTCCATTTGGGATGTAATTAGAACATCCTGTATGTCAGGAAATTTGGGGGCAGAAAATTTTGGCAACCATAAGAATCTTTGTTTTATGCCTAAGTTGATATTAATAGTGACAGGATTTTTGATCAAAGTTGTCTCTGTCACAGTTCCTGGTATATAGTATGTGTTTAATAAATGTTTATTGACTCTGTGATTGCTCTCTTCTTCCCCTCTCCTGAAAATGTAGCTTGGCACTCTTATTGACTCTCACAGTCATGATAACAATCCACAACTGTCAGTGAGCATATGTTCTGTGCTAGGTGAACTTGAGAGTGAATTGCAAAGCCCCAGCTTTCTCTTTTGCTTTACTTTTCTTTCCCTGAGCAAGGTGAGAATAGTCCTGAGATGGATATTTTCAGTTTTAAGTGTGGAATCATTGAGAGATCTGAGTGACTGGTATCAGGAGGTGTACCCTGTAATTAGTATTGTGCTCTTCAGAGAAGAAAAAGGCCACTTTAAGAAGGATAAATCCAAACTATGCTATGTTCTAACTGGCTGGAAGATATGGACAATGAATGAGTTTTTTGGACAGTGCGGAGCCAAGGTGAAGGTAAGATGGCTATTCTGTAGTTCCACTAAGTGGCTCATATTTTGATATTTTAAATATCAACTTCCTCCAAGAATTCAATAAAAGTTATGGTTTACTTTTGCATGTTTTGTCTTTAACACAATGCCAGACCCATAATTTCTTTTGTAGTGAAATAACTAAAGAGCTATCTTAAGCTTGCTCTACTTTCTACATTGAGTACTTTTTTTTTTTTTTAGGTTTTTGCAAGGCAAAGGGGTTAAGTGGCTTGCCCAAGGCCACACAATTAGGTAATTATTAAGTGTCTGAGACCTGATTTGAACCCAGGTACTCCTGACTCCAGGGCCAGTGCTTTATCCACTACGCCACCTAGCTGTCCCCCATTGAGTACTTTTCTTAAAGGAATCTTTTTGGTAATAATTAATATATGAACCATAGCTAAGATTTAGGTGATTTCCCCTTGTCTAGTTAATAGAGTCAGAACCCTGGAGAAAAGGGCTCATAGGATTAAATGACTGTCTACCTTAGTCTACAGCTAAGGTCCATTATTGTGAAAGGGCATACGATCCTGCGTGATATCCTTAGAAGTTAAGGAGAATTCTGATTTACTAGTTATATTGATATTCTTAGCGGCAATTTTTAGAAGTAATAAAATGAGTGTCATATATACTTTGTGAAATCAGTAGAGCTGTTTTTATAATGATTTTGTCCTTATGAAAATTCAATCAATAAACATTTATGAAGCACTTACTAATGCTTACTATGGTTTACAAATTGCTAGGCACTGGAGATACAGATACAAGCAAAAAAAAGTAGTTCTTGATTTAAAGTAACTTACATTTAGAGGGGGATAAAAACCAAATGAAATGGCATTCAAAACTTTTACAAGAAACTATATATAATGAAATCCCATGCCATTAATATTTATTTATGGTATTCTTCATTATAGGCAAATTTTTGCAGAGAGTGCTGTTTATACAGTGACTGACATAGTACAGACATAGATGGGAATGTTATAGAGGGCATGATCTAATTCACTGATGTGTTTTCATATACTAGGTAAGAACCATTAACTATTTTGTTCTCAATGGTCACACAATAGACTGTACTCATGAATACTTGGAAAAGGTCCATTCTTTCCATGAAGTCACATTTCAAGTGTTGTGTAATAGTTATCAAATAACTTGACAAGCCAAGTAATTATGTCAAGGTCAAGTATTGAAAGAGACTGATCTTTAGTCTTTTGATAGATTCAGAATTGCACCTATGTGGATATGCTATCATATCATGGCACTCCTACCATTGCATTCTGTGGTGCCGACCAATGACTCGAAAGAATTAAATGTGTAGTGACCAAGATGCCACTTATAAAGAAAAGAGTACAGCTCACCATCTTGCTACAGGCTTTATAGATTAAGCTCTTATTTCCAGTAAAATACCCCATTAATCTTAATTTAAGCTTATCAAACAACCTAGGAACATGATTAAAATTATATATAATGATTTATTTCCCCTTCAAAATATAAATCATCAACACTCTGCTGTAGTAGTCTTAAAATATTAGCGCTGCAAGTTAATAACTTTTGTAGTATTTTGTAGTTTACAGTGAGAAGTAGTATGTATAATAAAATGTTGAAAATGTGTTATTTTGCAACAGGTGAGTTGGCATTTTTTATCATGAGCTGTGCAAAGACAGAAATAAAGGTAATGATTTTGTTTTTCTACAAATGCTCCTTCTTACCTCCAACCTCCAGAATTTGTGATAGCCAGGATCTCCTACTAAAGAGTTCCATTGTCAGATATTTATTAGTTTGTACATAAATTGAGGTTTTTTAGTTCATGGAGAAAGACAATATGTTCCATTCTTTGTCTACTAGTAAACTATAAAAAACAATCCTTTGTCCTTATTTTACAGAATTACCTAAACAGCCATGTTCCTAGACCCAATACCTTTTTTATCATGAAAATAATGAACTTTTCTGACTATTTATCAATTGTTCTGGCTCATTTGTATTATAGAGTGATAATTTTCTAAAGCTTAAAAAATAAAATCTGAAGATACAAAGAGAAATAATTTTGATGAAAAGGAAAAAGGGAAAGTTATGTGGGTATAAAGAAATAAATACAGATATAAAAGAAACTTATTAATCAAATTAAGTAACAGAGGATGAAGAGTAAAGCACAGAATAGTATTGAGAAAATAGTGTCAGAAATGCTAAAACATACTAAATTGAGATTGGTGATAAATATGAAAGACTATATATTTGTATGTATGTTTGTATATGTATATGTCATATATATGCAACATATATTTCCATGTAATATGAAATATATGTATACACACACACACACACATATATATAATATATTATAATCAACTGTGCTTTCTGGAGAAGACTGATTATTACAGAAGATGGAGAGAAAGTAGAACTGCTCAACTCCTAATTTGCTTTTGTGTTTTTGTTCTTTTTTCTTTTGCAAGGCAATGGGATTAAGTGATTGCTCAAGGTCACACAGCTAGGTAATTATTAAGTTTCTGAGGTCTAATTTGAACTTGGGTCCTCCTGACTACAGGGCTGATGCTATGTTCACTATGTAACCTTAGCTGCCCCATGTGTTCTCTTTCAAGGAGAATGATCTTTGGATTGAAAAAGGACAGAATAAAAATGTCTTCTAGTATACTGATTTCCAAGTTAGAAAGAAATAAGATAATTAAAAAAAATCCTCACTATTGATTTTAAAATCACTATGCCCAAATGAGTTACATCCCAGGATAATGAAATCTCTGGTAAGATGTAATTGTGGAGTTGCTGTTAGCAATCTTTCAAATAATAGAGGAAACAATACCACAGAGTAGAGAAAATATGTCTTTGAAAAAAGACTAATGTTTTGATTTTCTAAAAATTAGTAATAATAATTATAATAACATTTATATAAAATTCAAAAATTTGCAAAGTTCTTTGCTATTGAGTCCTTACAGTAACTCTTGGAGGTTGATATTTCTCACTTCACAGATGAAAAAACTGAGGCCAAGACTAAGTGACTTGCCTAGGGTCCACACATTACAAGTCAGTCAGGTCTTTGATTCTAGCAAAGTTGTACCATGTATTTGTGAACAAATGGCAAAAGAAGCAATGATCACAAAATATTATCATAGCTCATCAAGAATAGATCATGGTATACCTGCCTTATTTCCTTTTTGAAAGAGGATTACTAATCTAGTAAATCTCTGAAATTCTTTGGATATACTCTGCCTGGTTTGTTTGGTTTTTTTTTTTTTTTTGGTAAGTATTTTGCATAGCTTCCCATGCTACTCTTTTGGACAAGATAGAGAGAAATAAGCAAATGATCTCAATCTGAAGCTAGTTGAATGGCCAGAACCAAAGAGAAGTCATTAATAATTCAATGTTACCTCAGAGATCTCTCATGCAGAGCCCCTGGAATCCATTCTTGACTCTGCTATTCATTGTTTTTTTTTGTTTTGTTTTTGTGAGGCAAATGGGGTTAAGTGGCTTGCCCAAGGCCACACAGCTAGGTGATTATTAAGTGTCTGAGGTTAGATTTGAACTCAGGTACTCCTGACTCCAGGGCCGGTGCTCCACTGCACCACCTAGCAGCCCCCTAGTCATTGTTTTTATCAATGAAGAAAGGTTAAAGTATTGTGAATTTCAAATGTTAACATCTCGGAAAACTAGGGTGCCATGGAATAAGAATCAAGACCTTAAAAGCTCTGATCAGATTTGACCCTCAGCTAGATCAAATATTAGATTAAATACAATAGAGATAAATGTAAAGTCTTACATGGGTTCAAAAAATCAACTTCATAAAATAAGGAAAGCATGACTAATCAGCAGTAAACCTAAAAAAAATATGGGACTTTTAAATGGATTGTCAACTTAACATTAATCAATAATGTGATATGGAAGACATATAGACTAGCCATGCCAATTATTTGTTCAACATTTTCCCTAGGAATCAATGTCAAGTTTATTGGCCTATAGTTTGCAGACCATTCCCTTACTTTCTTTAAAAATTGGGATAGTTTGTCTTAACCTGCGGGTGTATTTTGTTTCTCCATCATCTTTATTTCTCAATTTATCCCTTCCCAAAGAGACATCACTTATGTAACACTGGCTTCAATAGCCTTAACTCCTCCCCGCCCAGAGACTAGAGACACTATTATGATAGCTTTAAGAATCTATGAAACCTTTCAAATCTTGAATAATGACAGTTGAATGTCCATTTCTTGAGGAATATGTGAAGAGATAACTGTTATCTGAGGAGAGACTGGCAGTTTAAGTGTCATTGTGGAGAAATCATGAACTGTCATGGTTGAAGAGAGGATGAGTAAAGTACACAGAGATAAAAGAAGGAAGAGAATGACTTTCTTGATAAAACTGTTTTAACTCTCTTGTAAAGAAATATAAGGAGAAATCTTGAAAGGTTTTAGGTACCCTTCTGATAAAACTGAATGGTAGGACTATATTCCAAAACTGAGGAGTCAGTAATTAAATTGATGATTAGAGTTAATTCTGCTGTAATGTTTCTTATAGTTGAACTGCCATATTTGTCTTTGTTTTATTTGTTAAATTGTAAATAAATTAATAAAAATTAATAAATAAGTTAAAATAATTTCCGATATTTAATTTAAGCCTAAGAGATTGAGTTTTGGTTTGTAGGTATGTGAGCAACTGTTTACAGGAAAATAAGTTTTCCCAGTTTATTAAATAGATGACATTTAACAAATTGGGGTGGGAGTTTAGTGCTGATTAAGTGATGAGAGAAAAATAGCAATTTTAGTCATTAATGAGGAAATATCAAAACTTATACTTGAGTTACCTTAGAATTTTAATGACAATAAATATGACAATGGCTCAGATAACAGTCAGAAGGGTACCCACTCCCACTTTGCCCTCATGTTCTTACATAGTTCATTCTACATGTTAATGTGGTAAGTCTCCTTTATTAAAAGCTGAATGACTTTCAGTTGTTTCAATATCAAATCTAGAGTTTAAAATTGTACCTCCACTAGTGTCTTGAGACCACAATGGAATACAGATTTTCCTGACTCCTGACACAGTGCTTTATTCGCTACGCATAGTGCTGTCATACTGCTTTTGGCTTACTTCACTTTGCATCGATTAATATAGGTCATTCTATGCTTCTCTATAGTTCTCAAAGGTAGAGTTTCTTAGGGAGCAATAATGTTCTGTTATATTCATTTATTGCAATTTGTTTAACTATTCCCCCCATCTATGGACATCAACTCCCCCCCCCCCCCATCTTTGCTTCTATAAAATATTCTACCATTAGTTTTTTGGTATATATGGAAATTTTCTTATTAAATTTTTATCTCTTTAAGATATTTGTCTCACAATGAAATATCTGGGTCAAAGAGAAAGGACATTAAAGTAAATATCTTTGTATAATTTTAAATTACTTTCCAGAATGGTTGAGTCATTCACAACTCCACAAAAATGTGTGTAAATGTTCTTGGCTTTTTTCCCAACTCTTCCAATATTGATGACTTCCTTATTTTGTCATCTTTACCAATTTGGGGGGTTTAAGGTAAAACCTCACAATTTTACTGTTCATTTCCCATGTTATTAGTGGTTTAATCAGTATTTAGGAAAAAAGCTTTGATTCTAAAGTACCAGAATGTCTTCATAAAGATGTTTATTAGTCAATATTCTGGTAGATCAGAAGGTATTGTAATTAATATACCTACATTTTGGCAAAATGTTTTATGTAGTCTCATACTATTACTGTAGAAAGATGTGGACCATATGATCAGTTGTATTGTTTTGGAATTGACTTCTAATTCAAAGAAAAGTCATTAAAAGCCCAGCCATTAATGGTTTAATGCTAACTTGGAAAGAGAATTCCAGGATAATGTCTTGGAATCTGTAGTTACTTCTGCCATACTTAATATTCTTATCAACAATATGGTTAAAGGCATAGATAGCATGCTTATCAAACTGACAGATGTCACAAAATTAATTAGGAAAGCAAATATTTTGGATGACCAAGTAAAGATCTAAATCAATATTGAAGAATAGTTTATATAATGATAGCAATTTCATAAAAACAACTATAAAAGTCTAAGGAACTCTGATCAATGCAATGTCAACCCTATTTCAGAAGACTCATGATAAAACATTCTATCTACCTCCAAATAGAGAGATGATAGACTCAGAGTGTTGTGGATATGTGTTATGTCTCTGCTGTTTGCATGTGCACACATATATTTGTATAAATGGACAGTAACATGTTTTGTTTGACTACACATTTGTAACAGGGAAAATGGATATTATTGGTGATTTTTTTCTCTGAAATGTTTAAGTTTGTTAACTTTAAAATACAACTGGGTTTATTAAGTTTGTTAACTTTCAAATACAATAGCAACAGTAACCCTACCTTGAAAGACTAAAGCATTGGTCTGAATATAAGAAGATGAATTTAGTAGGGATAAAAGTCTTATACATGGGTAAAAAAAATAACTTTCACAAGTATAAGATATAGGACATATGGATAACAGAAATTTTCCTGAAAAAGTAAGGGGCTTTTAGTAGTATGGAACAGGTATCAAAGAAATTAATGCAATTTTTGCATTATAAGAGAGATGGCTGCAGGAATAAGGAGCTGTGCTCTGACCTAGTCAGTACAAATCTGAAGCATTTTGTTCAGTTATTGGCACTATAGGAATGACTTTGGTAGCTGGGTCTAGTGGCACAGCCTGTTATTCCCAGCTGTTAGGGAGGCTGAAGCTGGTAGATTTCTTGAGCACTGGAGGTCTGAGCTGCAGTGGCTATACCAACCAATGTCCTTACTATGTTCAGTATTAATATGGGAGGTCCTGAGAGTTGGAGGTCCCTAAGTTGTCTAAGAAGGGACAGAGTGGCCAAAGGTCAGAAAAATGTCAAAAAACTCCTATGCTTATCAGTAGTGGGTTTGGGTCTATCAGCAACCCTTATATTTCCAAACTGGGCAAGATAGAAAGAGTGGGTCTTTAAAAAAGAAAAAAAAAGAAATTACCCTGATAAGGAGAATATTTTGAGAAAAGCAACCAGGATGTTGGAGGGCCTCGAGTCAATGTCATGATAACAATTAAGCAATAAGTATTTATTAAACATCTATATGCCACTTTCCTTGTATAAAATGAAGATACAAATAGAAATAAAGCACTCTCTGCCTTCAAGAAGTTGCCATTCTACCAAAATGCCATCTAACATTCTACCATTATCCCAGTATAACATGTACTCATATAAGAGTGTGCAAAATCTATGCAAAATAAAATGAAGGTAATTGGAGGGGAAGCATTTGTAATTAGGTGTGATGGGAAATCAGTAAAGGTCTCATGTAAAAGTTGTCATTTGAGTTGTTTTGGGGTTTTTTTTGCAAGGCAATGGGGTTACGTGACTTGCCCAGGGTCACATAGCTAGGTAATAAGTGTTGGATTTGAACTAGGGTCTTCCTGACTCCAGGACCAGATCTTTATCCACTGTGCCACCTAGCTTCCCCTTTTTGAACTATTTTTTAAAAAGAGACTTCAGCCTTTGTTTAAAGTCCACAGTTCTTTATGTTGTTGTTTGTTTTTTGAAAGGCAGTGAGGTTAGGTGACTTGCCCAAGGTCACACAGCTAGGTAATTATTAAGTGTCTGAGGTCATATTTGAACTCAGGTCCTCCTGACTTCAGGGCTGGTACCCTATTCACTGCCACCTAGTTGCCCCAACTCCACAGTTCTTTCTCTGTATACAGGTGATATTCCATTGCATGTACTCTAAAATTGTCCCTTATTGCATTGATGGAATGAGCAAGTCCATTAGGGTTGATCATCACCCCCATGTTGCTGTTAGGGTGTACAGTGTTTTTCTGGTTCTGCTTATCTCACTCAACATTAGTTCATGCAAGTCCTTCCAGATTTCTCTGAAATCCCATCTGTCTTGGTTTCTAATAGAACAATAGCAATCCATAACATACATATACCACAATTTGTTTAGCCATTCCTCAATTTATGGATATTCACTCGACTTCCAGTTCTTTGCCACCACAACAGGGATGCTATTATATTTTTGTATGAATGATATTTTTACCCTTTTTCATGATCTCTTCAGGGTATAGACCCAGTAATGGTATTGCCGGATCAAAGAGTATGCACATTTTTATTGCCCTTTGGGCATAATTCCAGATTTGAGCTAACTTAAAAGAAGCTAAAGATTCTAAAAGACAAAGGTAAGGGAAAAGTATATTCCAGACATAGGAGACAACTGTGCAATGACTCTGAAATGAAAGTTTGCTCGGCATGTGTGAGGAACAGCTTAGGAGCCCCATTAAGGAGGAATGTAGAGTGAATCAAGGGCGGGGGTAATATATAATAAGCCTGGAGAGGCATGTTGGAGCCAAGTTGTAGTAACTGCCATGATATTAACTGTGGATAGTGAGGATCAGACAAGGTGACAAATCTGGGAGTCACTGTGATCTGAGTCCCATCTGACTCCAGCTTCAATTTAAGTAAAAGTTGAATGAATGTGTCTTCACTGACTTGAGCAAAGCATTTTCCTTCTCTGAAGTTTCATCCTCTCTAAAATAATCAAGAAATTGGACTCCCCCCCCCAAAAAAAACTTTAAGATTATTTCTTATTCTATCATAATACTTGGAGGAGTTGAGAGAGGGAGTTTGACTTGGAGGCCAGGGGCATGCTGAAGCCAACTCTATGCTAGCCACCCTGTACTTGATCACTCCAGTTTGCATCTGCTGCCCAGCCTGGTTTCAGTTCCACAATGCATACCTGTTCCAGGATAAACTCATCACTTCTAATCTTACCAACAGACATCTCAAGACTTGATTAATGCCACCTGCCTCTTCTCCCCTTGGATTAGAGGGCTAGAGGAGAATATAAAAATTCTCCCAATGCTTTCCTTCTTAGAGGACAGAAACTGAACTTTCAGTTCATTCCACATCTGCTGCCCTGACTGATATTAACTCCATGGAATAAGATACTCCTGAGCCAGATACTTTCTCTTGCTCTCCTGTACTATAGTTTTTCTACCTCCTTTTTACTCATTGTCTCTCCCTTTTACATTGTAACCTTGGTGGGGGCAGGGACTCTTTTTTTATGAATGATTATTGGATTAGACCATTAAATATTCAATGTGAGCATTTACACTTTAAAAATCAGCAGATACTATAAATCAAGGCTTCATTAATTGTTTTAATGATTATCTAGACTTAAAGTGATATGTTGTGTGCCCCCTTCAGAGTTAACTCTGTTACCAAATAGTTGTAAAGCATTTACCCTGCACATCATTGCTTACAGTTCTCTTTCAGATTTACTCCCCCTAAAGCATCTGTGTGTAAAGATTATCATTTGCCTTAAAATCCAAATAAATAGGCTTTCTCAGTACTAAATATAGAAGAGACAAAAAAACCCAAAACAAAACACCTGACATTAGCAATTTGGCTTTTGGGTTTTTTCCTTTTTTGTTTTTATTTCCTTGGACTGAATGCTATCTGTGATTTCATCACCATAGAGTACTACCAACATGAAAAACCCCTTCACCAATATAGATCTAGGCAAACAATTAATCTTTAACTTTTATGGTCTTATACTCTGAAGTTGTGACCCTGTTCATGGTCACACAGCAGGTAGTATCAGAGACAGGACTGGAAACCAGGTCTTCTTGACTTCTTAGCTGTCACATTCTCCAATACTGCAGTGGTATCTCTAAGTATAAATAATAATTCATTTAAATAATAAAACTTCCAAATATCTTGATTTTTCTTGAGGAATAGAGTGTTACAGTCTCTTCAGAAATGGTCTTGTGGTATCTTGGGATATTTGTTTCCACTCATAGTATGCTGTTTGCCCCATTCTTAAGGTTGCCTTTGGCACAATTTACCCCAGCAGAGATTTGTAGTGCTTACCCTACAAATATGTGAAAAAATCGTACTTGTAGCTTGAACCTTTCCTGCCTTTCAAGACTTGTCATGGGCCACTTCTTTGCATCTTCAGTATTGATAATCTTATCAAGTCCTGTTGGTTCAGTTATCATCTCTAGAAAGATATCTTTCATATTTTTTCCCCTAAATTCCAGTATCAAATCTCCTGCTCCTGGCTGGATAACTTTATTTGGATGACCCACAGACATCTTAAACCTAACATTCAAAACAGAACTAATTATCTTTCCCTCAAACCTATCCTTCCTCTAAACTTCCCTGTGCATGGAGTTTTTTTAACTTTTTTTGTATTATGCATTCTTTTGGGCTGGTTGAAACCTTAGGAACCTTTCATAGAATAATATTTTTAAACTCATAAAATTAAATATATAGAATTACAAATTAAGCCATTTATACTGAAATGTTACTGAAATATAAAAGAAAAAAGCTCACAGAGCTCATGCTAAAACTCTTGCTTTGGAGGGTGCCACAATCCTTTCCAGTCACTAGAGATATTTGTTGTTATTGTTATTGTTGCTGCTATTTTGTGCCACACTATGCATGATTTGAGGCATGAGCCCTAAAAACTTCCAAAAATACTTTTGGGTCTCTCTCCCTCGGGAAACCTAAGCAATTAAATTTGTTATATGGAGTCATTAATTTAAAAAATTTATCCTATCCCATGTTTGATTTCATAGGTAGCAAGAACAAATCAACTATTATTGGTCTCATTTTCTGGGGTCCAGGAGACAGGACCATGGAATTCCTGCTCCATTCATGCCTCCAAATGCTTTTTAGGTTAAATCGTAGAAGTACTTCTTCCTTCTCCCAATCAGTCAAAGGGCAATACTACCGAGTCATGTTTCACCTACAGTGCTTTAGCTCTGTATTTGAACCAGTCATTACATCTTCAGGCAGATGTAACCAGGACTGCTGTAATGATCTGACAAAAGACTGATTCTTTCAACGTTACCAGTCGTTAACTTCCTTAGACAAGATAGAACAAGCCATAGTCTTCAGACAGTTCATCCAGGAGGAGCCTCTCTTTGACATAGGAAATCCCTTTTTCACCTTTGTTCATGACAATTTTATTTTTTCCACTGTGTCAAACTACCAATTTTTCCAAGTCAGCACTTCTTAGTTGGACCAGGGTTTTTTTTCATTCCACAGAGAGGAACTAGTATCTTTTTCATTAATGATTATTTTTATCAGAGGTCCACAGAATAGTCATTTCTAATTGAGAATTTTTATGAGCTAGCTTATTCTAAAACTAAGAACTGGGAGAAACAACGACTGAGTGTTGATAAAGCTACACATTTCCTTTCCTATTATTTGAATCCCAAAGTTTCTGGTTTGAAGTTTACAAACACAGTTTAAGCAAATATACCATTTTCTTATGACAAGTATACAGCAAAGTCAGGATAGCTGAAAATGGAATAGATCAAGAAAAATGCCTGAAAGAGGAGAAACAGACTATTTAGATCAAAGGTTTCTATTCCCAATTTACTGAACACTTTGGTAAAATGTTGCATATTCTCTCATAAAAAGAGATTATTACTTTAAGCTGTCTTTGCTTTTCTCTAAATAGTTCTATTTCTATAAACTGAAAAAAATTAACATCAGGAACAAAATACTGAGAAGAACTAGCTCTCACTATCATGTAAGCCACTAGTCATTTTGCAAGTTCCCCTGGAGGGTCTCATTAGCCAGAAGTCAGAAGCAACTATCTGCCACATAGCACCAGGTTCTGAACAGAGGTAGAGTAGGACATGGTTCTTGTACAATGGGTTTTAAATCTAATTAGGCCAACAATATAAAAAGATACAGGGAAATTGGTGTGATAAACTCAGAGGAAAGATAAGTGACAAATAACATGATGATCTCACACCAATCTGTCTTCAGGTAGCCTTAGGGTGGTCAAGCTAAAGCATTGCAAAGGAACTTTTGAAGACAGATTGAAAAGAAGGAAGGGGAGTGAAAGGATATTACCAAGTGACACATGAATGCATAATGGAACAGAATCATGTATAGGGCTCAAGTTTTCTCAATATTTTTCTGGAGTACAAAGTTAAAGAAGCAGATTTTGGAATGAGAGCATTTTTGTAAAGATTTAGCTGAGAGTGACCGAGAAAGGGATATAACAAATTGATTGAGCAAGTGATACAGAGTATTAGTACTTTAAACAAAAGGGTCTTAAGGGATATTTGGAGAGGAAATTTGCCACATTGAGTTAATTATACACGCTTTCTAACCCAGGATTTTTCTCTCTAGTGGTGGTACCAAGAGACCATGCTTATATAACTTCCTTTAGATCAACCTCAGAAGGTAGGGTAGAAGTTTTTTTTTAAATCTGAGTTTTCATTAGACCATTTATGGATTTGCCAGTTCTCTCCCTTTGACAAGAATTCAGATCATCACTATTAGGAAAGAGTTCCTTAAAGTTGTTCCCTCTTGTACTTTCTGCATCTCACTTTTTTTTTAATCTGCCCTCAGTTAGATTTCAATCTTATTTCTTCTCAGCTTTCATCTTTCCAAATCTAAGTTCTATTTTTCTTTTTTAGTCTCTTTTTAGCAAACATTTCCCACATTCTTTGATCATTTCATTTTCCACTTTTCTGACCTTCTATCAATTGTATTTTTTTTGAGATAAGACTTGTAGAACTTTGCAGAATCATGGTTTTATAAGAGGAAAAGAAAATAGTATCTATTTTGTTCCCAGTTCTTTCCCAATGATTCCCTGCAATTTATTGCCACAATACACAACACATGAAGTAAATGTTACTCTTGACTCTCAAACATATCTTTAGATTGACAGGGAAGAAGACTCCAAGATTCACCTTATCAAAAATATATTCTCGGCAGTCTCAGAATTGCCTTATTATCTCATATTTATTATCTTTAACCAGAAAACTATTCTTCTGAAACCATAGACAGTGCTAAGCATTTCCACAGAATGGAAGAAGGGCTGAGAAGATGAAGGAAGGCATTAAAGGAAGGAGAGACACAAACACTGCCATATCAATTGCTTGCCTTCTACTGTAAGCATTTATGCGAGGGGAAAGAGGGAAGCCAAAAACAGAGGTTAATGTCATTTCCTAGAACTCTGAGACAATGAAGTGATTTAATTTCCAAATCCTGGAGTCTTTATAAGAATCTAACTCTTCATTTGTGAATGCCAATTACCTAAAGGCAACAAAAGCAGTTAGACTAATTATCTACCAACAAACAATAACAGCCCTACCTCCTTCTTAAACATTCCAACTAAGTCTACCCCAATAGATTAAAAACTATGGCATAAAACAACTCAACAACTAGAGCCATAGTTTGTCTTGCTATAGTGCTGTGTAAAGTAGCTTCTTCTAATTACTGTTCTTGATTCATTTCCTGGGTTGCAATGGACAACTCATTGTCTTTTTAATTTTTTAGTCTGTTTATATGATTTTCTAGTTTTTCACTTGGTAAATCAAAAAATTATTTCAGGAAAAGTTAATAAAGTAATTTTTAAAGTTGCTCTTAATATATGAATTAGAGTTGTTACTTGTTACAAGTACAAAACTAAGAGGGGATTAATAGGTCTTTTCATCCAGCCTCTTACTCAAATGACATTTTACCATCTCCTCAGGAATGTTTCACTGAAAATGATTAATCAACTTTCTCTTTCAGACTATTAGTGACCGAAGCACACTACCTCCTGATACAACCCATTTTACTTTGTAGAAAATTCTAATTGTTATGAAATATTATCGAGCCTACTTCCCTGTAGTTTCTACCTATTGGTGCTTATTTTTCTTCCTCTTGGGTCAAGCAGAACAGATCAAAAGCCTATTCTATATGATTACTTTTCAAATATTTGAAATCTGTGATCCTCCTACTTGGTCCAAACATTTATTTTTGGCTAAATATCTTTCTACTTAACCTTCTATGCACTGGGATATGTCATTGGATCCAGTCTTGAGTCTATAGTCCAAATCAACCATATTTGAACTCAGATTTTTCCTGACTTAAGGTCCAGAGTTCTATGCACTGTACTACCCAGCTGTGTGACCCTCAGAAAGTCATTTAATTACTTTGGTTTTCTCAACTATAGGACTAGACAATGAGTCTCTGTAAAAATGGAAGTTGTATTAAAGGATGATTGTGAGGAAAACTTTTTTGTAAATTTTAAGTATGGAAATTCAGTGATCATTATTATTATTACTAATCAAAATGTAATTAAAATTCATTGAATAATTTTAAACATTAACATATTATGTTTACATAATGATGTAATATTTTTTTTACTACAATAGAAAATGACAGTAAGCTAAAATAATTCCATGTCTCAGATTCATGTCTCAATAAACAAATAAAAATCATTTGGGCCTAATTCTTCTTTAATAAAGGTTTAGGGGATTATGTGACTTCATACTAGTTATTCAAGAAATGGTTTATGTTATTGGTCATTCTCTTTTAAAGCTAAATCCTAGAGAAGATCATTGGTGGTTAGTTTTTTTAGTCACGTCTGACTCTTTGTGACCCCATTTGGAGTTTTCTTGGCAAAGATACCGGTATCATTTGCCATTTCCTTCTCCAATTCATTTTACAGATGAGGTAATTGAGGCAAAGAGGATGAAATGATATGCAGCAGATCACACAGCCAATAAGCATCGGAGGCCTGATTTGAACTCAGCAAGATGAGTCTTCCTGACTCCAGGTGTAATACTCTATCCACTATACCATCTAGCTGCCTCTTTGGTTACTAGTAGACAGTGGTTATTGAGAAGAGCAAGGTGGGGGGGGCTGGCATGGGGAGGAAAAGATTAGAGATAACAGAAAAAGATTCTCTATTTCATAGTGTTCAGTCTCCTGATGAAAAGGAGAATCACTGTCACTGACTAAGGTGTTCCCTTTTCTCAACACCTTGATAATGCTTTATTTGAGGAATGAAATATACTCTTCCACTCCATTGCCCAAGGCAAGTATAGAATGAAGAAGTAATTCTCTTACCCCTGAAACAGGGCACACTCTGCCACCTTCAAACGTCACCGTGCCTGTATCTTTTATAGGTCTAGAGAGAGGGCAAAATAAAAACCATTAAGTTTATAGAGGAAAAGGCCATAAAAATGTTATTAAGATGTTTTTCAATCCTATTTATTAGTTATTGACTGTCCTGTCATATAAAGTAAATCAGGATAGTAAGATTATGTCACTGTACCTCTAGGATTCCTCTCCTACATTTGCAACTTGATGTGGTTTTTATTTTTCAAATGAAGTCTATAAATCAGAATTTTTAATAACATCAACAATAATAATGTATTAAAATATATTAAATTATATATTAATATACATATAAACATATTTCTTTAATAATAGTTAGCATTTATATAGCATTTTAAAGTTTGCAAATCATTTTTGGATAAGGGAAGAGCATAGGCTTTTATTTAGTTTCTATATTTCAAATACTATTTGAGCACTTTTATGAGATAGTTGTAATTATTATCCCCATTTTATACAGATGAGGAAGCTGAGATTGTGGGAGGCTAGGTATATTGCCCAACTTCTTGCAGGAAGCAAATGTCTAAAGTAGGATTTGAATGCAAGCCTTTCTCAATCCAGGTCAAGTACTCTATCTACTGAGCCACCTTACTTGACTTCTTAAGTAAGTACTTGCTGAATTCACAGCACTATTATCTAACACAGATATTGAACTAACATAATAGGTCATCTCATCCAGGCTCATATCCAAATGATGCATCACCATCAATATATTTCTGAAAAATGATTAATCAGCTTACCCTTGCTGAATATTGGTGACAGAATGCATACTACCTCTTGAAATAGTCCATTTTACTTTGGAGGCAATTCTAAATGATACACAAAATTCTTCTTTCTTTCAAGCCCAGATCAAGTCCCCTGTAGTTTCTATCCACTGCTACTTATTTGGGACCAAGCAGAATAAATTGTCAATAAATAAATTATTACTAAATTGTATATGTGCACACATGCATGTGCACACACATGCACACACACACACACACACAGTCAATTCAAAACCTGTCCCTGAATTTCTTGCCATCTAGTTCAGAGACACAAGATGTAGAATGAAGAATATGTGGAATAATAAGATGAAACCATAGAATGTCAATATTATTCAGGATTTGAGTGGCATCATGAAACAAATAAAAGCTAAATTAACACAGAAAAAGGAATATTCAAATCACCTTCTTTGACACTGTCTTTAAGCCTCAGTTTTCTCATCTGTAAAATCAAACTTCTAGTCCTTACCTCATTGGTGATTGTGAGAAACAAATAAAATCATATACTTCTATAAACTCTTTTGTAAATTAAGTTCCACATAGATTTATGCTATTTTTCTAATGTCTTCTGATTCATTTTTATAGACAATAATAATGATGACAACAACAGTAAATATAACATGTAAATTTGCATTAAGGTTTGCACAACGCTTTACAAATAATATCTTAACAACCACCCAGGAGGTACATGACATTCTTATCTACATTTTAAAGATGAGAAAACTGAGACTGACAGAGGTTAAGTGCTTCTCCTTTTCATCAGAGACTGAACACTAAAGAATTTTTGTTTCCCCTAATCTTCTCTTCCTCATGCCATCCCTCCTTGCCTTTCTCAATAACCATTGTCTGCTGGTTACCAAAGAGGCAGTTAGATGGTACATTAGATAGAGTATTGGGTCTGGAGTTAGGAAAACATCTTGCTGAGTTCAAATCAGACCTCAGATGCTTACTGGTTGTGTTATCCTGGGTAAATCACTTCATCCTCTTTGCCTCAATTTCATCATCTGTAAAATGATGTGAAGGAAATAGGAAACAATGTCTATATCTTTGCCATATACTTCTTTGTAACCCAATTTGGGTTACAAAGAGACAAATATGACCGAACAGCCAACCACCAATGAACTTCCCTAATTTGGCTTTAAAAGAAGGTTACATGACTAATAAGTTTCTAAGCAGGATTTAAACTCGGGTCCTCTTGATTCCAAGTCTGCCCCTCTAGGCACTGGTTGGAGTGTGGTGGGAGGAGAGGGGAGGAGAGGAGAACTAAAGTACCATATCTAATGTCACCCAGAGAGGTAGTGATACTGCTTGCACTTGAATCCAGATGACTAGTCTATTGTTCTTTCCCATATATGAATGCCTCAAGCATTTGCGTGGCAGAGCATAATCAAACTTAAAATTCTGTGGTACAAACCACTAGAACCAACAAAATTCTGGGATTTCAAGGATGTTATTGAATTTGTAATCAAGTTCAGTAACTTCAAGCTTAGGTTTGAAGATTGAAGCACTTATATTTTCAATTGAATATGTATGTTTTATAACATCGACACAACCTTAAGCAGTTTTACATTCATTCTTCTGTTATAATTCTAAACTTAGCTTTTTTAACTTTTGTAAAGTAACTTAATGTGAGGAATATAATTTGTTACTTTCAAAATTTTTTGATTTTTGAATGAACACCTAATTTGCTTTTATTGTAGAATTAACATTGTAGAATAGGCTATGAAGAAGAACTCTCACAAAGGAAGTTACTCGAGCTGGTTCTTAAAGGAACAACTTCTGGAAGGATTTAGCACTAAGTTCCTTAAAACAGGGAGCCTAAAATAATGGAAATTGAAAGGAACAAAACAAATGAAGTCAAAGAAACCAGAATGAGTAAAGCTTGTGGGGACACTAGCAAGATGAGTCTCAATAAGGGTGAGAGAATCATATTTGGAAGTAATGAGAAAGATTTGGATAAGGAAGGTGAGGCCAACCTATGAAAAAAAATCTTTGAACTAAGATTCAAGGCTTGGATGCTTGGTATTGTAGACTATCAGCAGGAGAATGATATGATGAAAGCAGTGTTTTAGCAGTTCATGAATTCAAATATGGCTTCTGACACTTAATACCTGTGTGACCTTGAGCAAGTCATCTAACCCTGTTTGCCTCAGTTTCCCCATCTGTAAAATGAGCTGGAGAAGGAATGGCAAATCACTCCATCATCTTTACCAAGAAAAACCCAAAAGGGATCATGGAGAATCAGACATGACTGAAAACTGAAAATATGATTGAAAACCTCAATACTAACAAAAGTATTTTTAGATTTACCTGATAGTGATTATGCATGCCATAGTAGCCTTGATAATTGGAAAGATTAAAGGAAAGAAGACTGGTTTAGAAACAACTCCAACCAACCAGTTGTGAAATGGTGAGGTTGTAGATTAGGATGTCACTGACCAAAAGGTAAAGAATACAATAACAGAAGAGACATTGTGAAGAAAAGGGAAGGAAGGTTACAAGTATTTATTAAATGCCTGTTATGTATCAGATACTATGCTTAGCATGTTACAAATATTATCTCATTTGATCCCAACAACTCTGAGAGGCAGATGCTATTATTATAATACTCATCTTACAGTTAAGGAGGCTCAGACAGTAAGTGATATTCCCAGTATCACTTCACTACTAAGTATCTGGAATTGAACTCAGATCTTTCTGACTCCAGGCCCAGCCAGCAGCAATTTAAACCAAAATGACTGGGAAATTGATTGGCCATGGGAGAGAGAGAGGAAAAATAAAAGATTTCAAGCATAAATGACCAGAAAGCATGATGAATATTGGATTTTGGGATAGTAGAAGATCAAAGTTCACAGTACACAACTCCCCTTGCCCTCATGAGTGGGTTTCCCATGGAGCTGGGTCTCTGCTAATAGGCATGTGGTTCTCTTCAGACTAAGCCCTCTGATCATGATCAATTCAGCTTTCTTGTTAAACATTATTATCCCCTATTGTAAGAATTCCCTAGAACATCTCAGCCAGAGAGGGAAACACAACTCCTTCCTGACCAGGAGGTATATGCCTTTCAGTAAGGTCAAAGTACCAGTCCCAATGGGTATTTCTCATTCTGCTGGGCTGACAGAATTAGATACAAACATATAACATGCAATCATGTTTTACCTTTATTTCTAATTGGCTACACTCTGCTGATCATAAGCATTTACTAATAACTAATAGGTATTCATGCCACCCTGTAGGTATCATGCCATACATTTTGCTAATTACACCTATATTATCAGTGACCAAAAAAACCCCTTTGACCTACCCACCCACCCTCCAACTGCAAGGCTGATTGTTCCTGTCTGTTCTCTACCTAGCCCTTTTTCCCACTGTGATGTGGCCTTGAAGCTAACCTGGGCTTTTCTTATCCCTCCTCATTTCATGCTCTGTTAGGTATAGCTCATCTTCTTTCTTATTATTGGACCTTCACCACCACTACCCCCTCCTAACTTCTGTACTGAATGGGAAGGGAACTCCAGGCAGCTTCTGGCAAGACTATTATGCTCACCATGACATCCCTATATCAGACAGTGACACTCTGGCAATTTACACTCTACAATAATCCCACCCTCTCTTAATCTTTGGTCTCTCCGTGGGCACTGGTTTCTTCCACACTGCCTTCAAACATGCCCAAATCATTTTAAAGAACCTTCACTGGACCTTACCATCACCTCCAGCTATCGTCGTTTATTTTTCTTTCCTCCCTCAACCAAATTTCTAGGAAAAAACTAACTAAACTTATTATTTTCATTTCCTCTCCTCTCATTAACTCCTCGGTTATTTGACTTTAATTGAACTTTATTACTCAATTGAATTTACTCTTTCCAAAGTTACCAGTGATCGCTTAATTTTAAGAAGATTTACCTCATAGTGTATCTAATGGCCCTTTTACAGTCTTCAACCTGCTTGACCTCTCAGCTGCATTAGCCACTGAGAGTTGCCCTCTCCTCTGGTACACTTTCTCTTTTCTGAGCTTTTAAGACCTTGATCTGCAACTACTTTTCATGCCAACTTGACTATTCCTTCTCATTTCCTTTTCCTAGTTCATAATTCTTATCCTGCCCACTACTGTGGGTGTTTTCCATATGTCTCTAACCTGCCCCTTCTTTCCTTTTCTTACTATTCTCTTTGTCTGTCTCTCTGTCTCTGTCTCGCTGTCTCTGTCTGTCTCTGTCTGTCTCTCTGTCTCTCTCTGTCTCTCTCTGTCTCTCTGTCTCTCTGTCTCTCTGTCTGTCTCTCTCTCTCTCTCCCTCCCTTCCACTTAACTCCCATGGATTTATCATCCATGCAGATGACTCTCAGATCTTTATATTTAGCCTAATCTATCTAGTCTCTCTACTCACCTTAACTTCTTATCAACAATCCCATATCATATCAACTACCTAATGGACATTTTGAAATGGATGTCCTAGCCAGGTACAATGGCAAAATACCTCAAATCTCTGCTACTGGGAGCTGATGCATTTCCAGAATTTGGAAATTCTGAGCTGCAGTGGGACTGAAGTCTTTTGGGTGTCCACATTAAATATAGCACCAATATGGTAAGTATTTAGGAGAGACAGAGTTGTGGGTTACCTAAAGGTACAGAATAAGGATCAAAGTAATCCAGGTCAAAAATGGAGTAGATCAAAATTCTCTTGTTGCTTAATGGTGAGGTCAGGCCCATGAATATTGAAGTGTCAATTATGTCTCATTCTTTAGGCCCTCTTTTGGGGTTTTCTTGGCAGAGATACTGGAGGGTTTGCCATTTCCTTCTCCAACTCACTTTACAGATGAGGAAACTGAGGCAAACAGGATAAAGTGACTTACCGGGGTCACATAGCTAATAAGTGTCTGAAGTCAATTTGAACTCGATGCTTCCTAATTCCAGGCCTGGATCTTTATCCTCTAAACTACCTGGCTGTCCTTCTGTCAGTTTTAGACCTTCATTGACTTTCTTTGGGACTTTGAAAGTGATTTCCTAATTTTACTTTCTGCCTCCAGTTTCTCACCATTTCAATCAATCCTCCACATAGCTGCCAAAGTGGCTTTCTTTAAGAGCTATTCTTACCATGTTAATGCTCTCTTCAATCAAAATATAGAACTTTCTGTTTAATTTTTTGACCCTAATCTAAGGCCTCAGTTTCCTCAACTGTATAATAACAGCACCTACTTTGTAAAGTTGTGACAATTAAATAAGAAATTTATAAAGTGTCCTCTGTGAAAAGTGGGGAGAAGGCCAGTTTGATAAGAACATAAAGTACAGGAAAAGGATAACATAAAAACTAGAAAGATAGATTAGGGTCAAAAAATTAAACAGAAAGTTCTATATTTTTGATTGAAGAGAGCATTAACATGCTAATAATAGCTCTTAAAGAAAGCCACTTGGACAGCTATGTGGAGGATTGATTGAAATGGTGAGAAACTGGAGGCAGAAAGTCCAATTAGGCTAAATGACTTGCCCAGGGTCACACAATAGCAAATGTCTAAGGATTTACACCAAGGTCTTCCTGGCTCCAAAACCCTCTCCACTGCAATCCAGGACTCTTTTCCATTGGCCTGATACATATCTGGTCACTGGACTCAGATAACTCCTGAGAAGAAAGTGAGCTACAAAGGGAAAAGTAACAATTCCTCCCTGAAGGAGTTTAATGTTCTATCAAGCAGAGACAATATTTGTATAGATATGTGTGTGTATACATATACACACCCACATGTGAAATATATACAAAACATATTGTGTATATTTTTGTAAGGAAGGCACAAGTCACACAGATCACAGAGACAGGATCTGAACCTAGGTCTTTTCACTACATATCCAATGTTTGACTCTTTTGTTTAAGAAATGTTGAATCCAAGGTGCTTAGATAGAAACATGTAAATTAATTTAAATCTCAAATGAGAAGTCAGAACTTTGAAATAACTGTAGGTGAGTCCAATGACAGAATAAGATTAAAGACCTATTAAGGGAGAAGGAGAGAGACCCTTGAAAGAGACAAAGAATCCAGGATCAAAGAGATAAGAGGAGTGCCAGAAAAATACAATATCATAGAAGATTCATTCATTAGTGTTTATACACTAAGCTCTCTAGATATTTTTAATTGAATATTTTGTAATGATTGATAATCTATTCAGGACAATAATGCATCATATATTACTTCCTATAGCCCCTAGCCTGGTGGTACACATGCTCAGTACTAAATAATGTTTGGGAAATTAATTTTCCATTTCACAAAAGTGATGAATTTTAAATGTTTATGTTTCTGGGTTCTTATTTAAATTTTCTGATATCATTTTGAATTCTCATGCTGTAAGCCAAAGTGTTAGACATTTCCTTCAGTGATTCTCTCTTGTCTAATTCCCCCTGGCAAGGTATCTTGGTGTTTATAAGACTTAAATCACTGACTCTCTTTGGCCAAGAGTAGGTTCCAGGCCAAGCCCCAGATGATCATTGTTTGAGTTCTAATTGGCTCAGAGTGAATGTAAATAGCAGTTCTTTCTGTTTTGGTCAGTAACCCTCATGGTTTTCCCCTCCCAGATTTATTTATTTTTTTTACTATATTACAGGGGTCACTCTTGTTCTCATGTCTTTCTTATATAGCCTTAAACATTGAAAAAGCATTTCCTCAGTCAGACTAAGACTTTTGTTTCCAGGACCCTCTCCTATTGTTCTGATCCATATCTGGCACTGGACTCAGATGGCTCCAGAGGAGAAAATGAGACTGGTGATTTTGCATAGCCCCTCCCTTTCCTTAATACAATTCACTTGCATGTCATGGAATCATGTCCTTAATGTTATGTTTCTCTTTGAAAATAAAGGACAATCAAAAAACTGTCCTGACAAATTTCCTTTCTATTTGCCTCTAACCTTCAATTGCCAAGTAAAAGAGATTTTTTTCTATTTCATTATCAGAATCAATATTGAAAATGAATCCACTATCAATATGTCCTTATGTCGGTTCTGGTTGACTTTGACCCATTAATAACTTTTTGAAAGTCTTACTAAAGACATTGCATTGTTTACCCATTATGTAGTCTACAAAGATCTCATTTCCTGATTTATTGATGAGAATGTCATGTGGAATAATAGACTTGTTCAAATTGAGATAGATTATAACTTTTGTTTGTTTTTTTTCTTCTGTCTAATACCCTTGTCATTCCAATATAGACGAATTATTTTGACAGGATTTCTTTTTCAGTAATGCCATATGTAAATATATATATATATAGTTTATATTGACTCTCTGTGGATATAGGTATAGGACACATTATTTTTATATGTATTTGAAATTGAAGTATTTAAAAAGTTAAATAAGTTTATTAAATTAACATAAACTAGAAAAAAAAGCTTTTGTCCCTATTCTGGTAAAATAGAAATGGAAAAGGAAGATCTGATGAGTAAAACAAAAAATAAATTACATAGGATTCGATTTGGTTTCACATACAATACTAAAGAAAATTTTACAGTATATTATAGTTAGTAAATAATTATTAAATATAAACTGAAGACAAATAATCCTTACCTATAGAATTCAGCTTTGTCCTGAAGTGGTTTGGCCCTAGGGCTGCTCTGTTAATTAAAAGACTGACATTCCAGTCTTGTCTTACCTACTTTATAGCTGTGTGATCATGGGAAATTCATTTAAGTTCCTAGGGCTATCAGTACTTACATCTGTATTAATATACTACAGCCAACTCAAAAATTTTTCAGAGTTAGCATTTATGCCTTGGAAATTGGCAAATTCTCTATATAAGAATCAGGACTTGATTCATTGTTTTGTTAATTATCTAGATTTTAAAAAGTGATAGAAAAATGTGATTCATTCATATTAAACTTAAAAGTGTTTTAAGTTAATTTTTCTTCTTCAGAGAGCTGGGAGTTAAACATTAACCAACACATGCCTATGGTATGTATAAAATGAGAATATTATTTGCATCCATTTTCCTCGTGAGATTATTGTGAAGAAAATATTGTCATTTTACAAATGCGAATAATTATCTCTAAGTCGTTGTCAATAGCATAGCTAGCTGTATAGCAAAAGAATTAGATTTCATAGAATAGTACAACATATATAAATCATATTTCTATTTGGAATTTTGATTGGTAAAGCAAGAGAACTGATGAAGAAAGAAAGAAATATTTAGGAAATTCTGAACTAAAATTAAGACTAATCTTTAA
The DNA here is from genome assembly GCF_037893015.1 of Macrotis lagotis. NCBI lineage: Eukaryota > Metazoa > Chordata > Mammalia > Peramelemorphia > Peramelidae > Macrotis > Macrotis lagotis. The sequence goes on along the minus strand of NC_133666.1, from coordinate 228,033,261 downwards.
AGGGGGCACTCTGTGGAAAAAAATAGAACTTGCTTTTTATGTATCAATAATTGAATTAAAATGTGAAGCATAATAGTGCCCTTCTGATTTTAAAAGTAAGTAATCAAAGATACAGGTGGTCTTTTATTTGTTTTAGCCTAGAAGACTTGTTTTGGTGGTTTCTTTTTAGACTAAAAATAAAAAAATGCTACAATAAGAATATAATGCACGGGAGTCTGTGCCTTTGCTATTCCGTTTTACTCGTTCAGTTGATAAATGATAGATTTTAGTCTTCCAAGCTGTCAATTTGACACCTCTCAGCAGTACTAAATTCACTAAAAAAGTAATCATATTTTTATTATCTTATATACTTTCAGAAAGTAAGTAAACTGGTGATTTTATTAAGCATTTATTAACTTTGTCACTGGTTTGTGCCTTACCTCATGCTTAATGGTAAACATCAGACTTGTACATTGTAAGGATTTGAAACATATTTCTTAAATGGGGAGGACATAGAACATGTCCTGAAGGACAGAAGAAAACAGCACTGAGAAAATAAACATGTCGACATCCCATAAAAATGAAAATGACAATTTCTAGAGAAGAAAAATTGCTTTTTTCTCTCTTCCTAGATAGCACAAAGTTTTCTTTAGGAATCTTCTAAAGACTAACACTTAGGACAGTGACAATAATAAAGAAGAAACAATAATTAATTATTGTGGTAAAGAGGCACATTTAAGATGAACACTTAACTTAAAGGACATGATAGAAATAAGAACACTAGTAACTCAGACATTCAATAATCTGATATTCCATGGTTCCTCTTTAAAATAAAATAGATACTTCTATGTCAGTAAAGTAAAATTTTTCTTAGAGGTGGTTGTTGGGTTTTCTTGGAAAGATAATATAGTAGTTTGGAATTTCGTTTTCTAACTCATTTTACAGACAAGAAAACAGTTTAGTGACTTGCCCTGGATCACACAGTTAATAAGTGTCTAAGGTAAAATTTGAACTCAGTTCTTCCTGATTCCAGACCAAACTCTCTTCCCACTTTTCCTCTTATAATAATAACAATAATATTAGTGCTTCATTTTTTGACATCAGGGAGGTGATGCCATGACAAGCACATGAATTGGATTTGAGTGAGGGGTTGTTGTGCTAAGTCATCAACCTCATTCTCTCCTCCAAAGCAGAGATATGAATCAGGAAGACTTGAGATGGCCCTGGATGTGATGCAATCAGGGTTAAGTTACTTGCCAAAGATCATATAGCTATTAAGTGGCAAGTATCTGAGGCTGGATTCAAATTTCTGTCCTTCTGACTCCAAGGCCAGTGCTCTGTCCACTGTACCACCTGGCTGCCCTACTGTTCCTCTTAACTGCTTAGAGATAAAAGTTGAGAGAAAACTTCACTTCACTTTCAAGAGAAAAGATTAGCCCTATATTTCATTTACCCGGCCAATTCTAGTTACAACTCATCAGCTAATAATATGTTTCTCTTTCTCTCTTCCATTTTCTCTTCACTCACTTCTATGTGTGAATTTAGTATTGTCCTACAAATCACATTCAACAAATTCAACCTAAATGTATCCACATTTTCTTCCTTTAGTAGATATTAACAAGGAAAACACTTAAAATGTGATTTTCATCTTTTCTATTCCAAATGACCCCCATGGATTATTGTAAAGAGCTTTAATGCTTTGAGATATTAAAGTCATAGCAATCAGATAATTCTGACCATGGTTTAAAAAAAGTGTGGCACTCCTTAAAGGATCTGGGATTTCATTCCTATGGGTGTTTCCTCCTTCAGTATTTGTGGTTGCTTTCTTGAGTTGATGTGGCCAAAAAGTTTCATTACCCTTACTGTCTCTGGTGCTTAAACTGACATGGAGTCAGAAACAGCATTGGGCTTGAATCCAAAGGCACTGGATTTAGAGAAAGAAGGGCTGAATTTGAATAATGGCTCTGCCACTTATTACCAGTGTGAATTAGGATAATATCACTTATGCTAATATGGGACTCAAGTTTCTCACCTGTAAAGGAGGGGTGAATCCTATGACCCAAAGTGAAGGTTCTTCCAGATCTATAGATATGATAGATAGATAGCTGTCTGCTAGCTAAGGATGCTCAGAATTAAAAAAAAAAAAAACTAACCCCATTCTTTGTTTTCTTTTTTTTTTGTAATTTTTGTATCTTTTTTACATTGAATTTATCCTATGCCATAAGGAAAAACTACTCATTATCACCTCTTTTCTGGGTTTTTTTAATTTTTATTTTTTTATTCTTATTTTTGTACAATGATTTTTTTATACATTACTAAAATATTCTTGTTTGAGTAAACAGAATACACCCTCCCCCCACAAATATTGACCCACATGAGCAATAAAGAGAAAAATTTAAATTTAAATTAAAAAAATAATAATAATAGGGGCAACCAGGTGGTACAGTGGATGGAGCACTGGTCCTGGATCCAGGAGCACCTGAGCCCAAATCTGTTCCCAGACACCCAACAATCACCCAGCTGTGTGACCCTGGGCAAGCCACCAGAACTCCATTGTCCTGCAAACCACCCCCCCAAAACAAAATAAAATAATAATAATAGTAGGGGCGCCCAGGTGGCACAGTGGACGGAGCACTGGCCCTGGAGTCAGGAGCACCAGGGTACAAATCCGGGCTCATGCACCCAACAAGCACCCAGCTGTGCGGCCCCAACAAGCCACCCAACCCCATTTGCTCTGCAACCCCCAAAATAATAATAATAATAATAATAATAATAATAATAATAATAATAATAAAATATGCATCAGTCTGTGTTCCAACACCTCCAGCTCTGCCACGAGTAGATCACCTTCTTTAGGATAAGTCCATCACAAAAGCTACTTCCATATTTTTCCACCATTGCCATTGCTGATCGCAACTCCCTCCATTTGTACTTCCCCACTACCATATACTACATTTTCTCTCTCCTTTCACTTTGTCCCTCTTCTTAAATGTGCTGTAGGGTAGCTGAGTGGTGCAGCAGACAGATCCCCAGCCCTGGAGCCAAGAGGCCCCGAGCCCACATACCATCCCTTAGACCCAGCAACCAACCAGCCCTGTGGTCCTGGACAGGCCATCCAATCCCAGCCCCTTGAAAGAAGTAAAAAAAGAAAATGTGTTATATCTGACCATTCTCCCCCCATGGTCCACTCTCTCCTCCATCACTCACATCCCCCCTTTCCCTGTTCCTCTTCTTTTCTTCTTATTCTAGATGTCTATACCCCATTGACTATATATATACTGTTTCCTCTCCTAGTCACCTCTGATGAGAGCAAAGATTCCCTTGCCTTCCCCCCTTCCATATCATTGCAATAGCTCATTGTAATAAAAAACCCGTTTTATTTTCAAAATCTATTCATTGAATACATACCTTGCTCTGGGATGTGTAAGTAAATGTTTAACAAGCCACTGGGAATGGGGGGAAGGGGAAGAAGAGAAGTTTACACATACACACATATGTTTTTTGAAGGCAATTGGGGTTAAGTGACTTATATGTACATACTTTTAAGTTTAATCTGAAATATTAATATTTTCTCCATCACTCTGAAGTTCAGACAACTCACAGGATAATAAATCAATCTCTGTTTTGCAGTATTTGATGATTTCTAAGGTTTAAATGCTCAAAATTTAACAATCAACTTTCTTGAGTCATTTTGAGATGGCTCTGGTACATTCATAGGCTCTTTCTGCCTTTATTCTTTGCCTCATCATGACCTCTAATCCCTCCACTTCTCTTTACTTTAATAAGATCTTGGACTAGTAGCTAAAGGGGACCTTACAGGTTATCCAGTAGGATCCCCTTATTTTGCAGACGAGGAGCTAGAGCCCAGAGTTGTCACTTGCCTAGGATCACACAGTAATAATAGAGAAGAATTCAAATCCAACAATCCTTCTATTGTACCACACTACCTCCCCCATTTTCACTTTGTCTTCAGTTCTGAGCTTGAAGCTTTAGTTATCCAGTTCAACCCCCTAGTTTTCTCTACCTTTGAATCCCTTGCTATCTCAGGTCAAACCATGCTAAGGCCCAGCTAGATAACTTTTACCTTCAGCCAAAACTAGAAAAAACTGTCTTCACTTATTGCCTCCATTTTCTTTTCTCTTCTTCATTCCTCAACCCATTGCAATATGACTTCTGCCCTCAGACCTTTGCTGAAATTGCTCTTTCTAAAATACCAATGATCTCTGATAAATTGGAAGACAATTTCTTCAGCCTCTGCGCACAAAGTCCCCAAATTATCTTGTATCTATTAGGTTATATCATGTAAATGAGGCAAATCCAGGTGGTACAGTGGATGAAGTTCTAGACCTCAAGTCAGGAAGACATGAATTGAAAGCCTTCTCAGAAACTTATTTTCTCTCAGACTCAGTTTCCTCATCTATAAAATGAGAATGAAATGAGTGAAGATTGAGTGAGATAATAGGTAAAGGACTTTACAAACTTTTTGAGTGCTAATATAAATGCTAATTACTTTTATTATTTTGTATTACAAATGTAATTATCTGTTTGAATTTATCTGTCCTTTTTCCCCTTCTGAAATTGTAAACTCCTCTAGGAGAGGAATTATTTATCTTTTGTGGTGCAGTGGATAGAGCACTGGCCTTGGAGTCAGAAGGACAGGAATTTGAATCCAACCTCAGACACTTGCCACAGCTCTTCTTTCTCTAAATCCAGCTGTTTCTCCTCAGATGGTGCCTTTGGATTCAAGCCCAATGTTGTTCCTGACTCCAGGTCAGTCTAGTCACCAGAGATGGTAAGGGTAATGAAACTTTTTTGGCCACATCAACTCTAGAAAACAACCACAAATACTGAAGGAGGAAAGTGGGCATTGAATTAATACTTGTAGATTGATTAATTTCTCTGAATCTCAGTTTCCCCAAATATAAAGGGAGGTAATAACATCTTCTAAGCAATATTGTCTATGACACAGATTTGATATGAGAATTGAATAAGATAAAATATATAAAATTATTTATAAACGTTAAGGCATTTTCATGTTTCATGAGCTAAATATCAGCTGACTCAGTCTTTAGAGTTCTGGACTTGGAATCAGGATGACTACCATGGTTCAGATTCTGCCTCTGACATTTATCTGGTACATGCCCATGAGCTGGACAATATACCTCTATGAGCTTCAGTTTCCTCTACTGTCAAATGGGAGTAATAACACTGTAGTCAATGCTTCAAGAGTTCTTTATGAGGCTCAAATAAGATGGCATGTTAAGGAACATGCTTGGCTGACCAAATATGGTAGCACACACTCATAATGCCTATAAAGGCATTAGAAGGAAGGCTGAGGTCAACACTGGAGAATTTTAAGGAGAGTTGAGGCTGATCTTTCAATTCCACTCAGTCCTGCCCAAGTGTCGGGATCACCCCATAGAGGGGTGAAGCCAGGGGAATGCTGGAACCAGCTTGTACTGGGCTAGTGAGAAATGATTGTTAAATTACCAAAGTGAGCATCTCCACTTTGGAAATGGGCAGCAGAGGACAACTAGGTGGCTTAGTGAGTAGAGTTCCTGCCCTGAGTTCAAATGTGACCTCAATCACTTACTAGCTATGTGATCCTGACCCTGATTGATTCTAAGGGGAAAAAAAAGGAAATGGGAAAACACTATAAACCAGGGCTTAATTTATTGTTTTATGGATTGCTAGATGAGGAGTGGGAAGCATCTGGGCCTATACTTTATAAAGCCCAGGAAATTATTTGGAGTGGCACTGCCAATGCAACACAGACAGGACTTGAAATTCAATAAATGTAGCAGCTTTTTAAGGTTGAATTCATTAAATGTTTGACCAAATACAGCAGGCTAATTTTAAAATTTTGGCACTTGGCAGAAAAAAGATTCCTCACCCTGGTCTAGTTTTACAAAAGTGATGGAGAAAATGTTAATAATACATATTAAACTTAAAAGTGTATCCTACACACTGTTGTTGTTTTTGATGGCGAGCCAGTTGTTAAGCATTTACCTGCACTCTAAGTATTGACCACACCTACAATTTTGTAGAGCAACAGACTACTGTTGATTGAACTCCATGCTTCACAGATTTGTTATAGGATTCAAAATGAGATAAATTTTGTGCTTTGAAAAACTACTATATAAATGATAAATGTTGTTGTTTGTTGTTGCTTTGTGGTTCTAGCCAGGCATACAATGGAAGGCACCAGTATCCTTGATTCCAAATCCCTTTTCATTTACTTAGTAGTGGTAGGGCTGAAAAATAAATGAGCTCCAAATAAATCTGATGGAATTGCTAAATCTTAGCAAATTTTAGAGGGTTTGACTTTGAGGTGAATAGAGAATGCTCTGGGAATAGAAAACTCTTCAAGGGAAGATGCATTTGTTTTGTATGCACATTCCATTGTCAGGAAAAGATCATTTGCTAAATTGTTGATAATCTAGAGGAAATAATGCTTTTCTTTTGGTGCAGAGGAAAAAATGTTGAGTTTGGAGGCGGAAAATAAGGGTTCAAATCATTTTCCACTTCCTACCAGTGCAACCTGAAGCAAATCATTTCTCTTTGTCTCTGTGTCTGTGTCTATGGAGTTTTTCACCTAAATAAGTAATTTACTTTCTCAGCTGACTATATCAGATAGCTCTTATGCTGAGGATGAATTTTACCTGTGTAGGTAGGTAAGCAATGATTCTCCTTTTTCTAGTATTGCTAGGATCCCATACTTCCACAATTCTGGATCAGCAAAAGCACATCCAGTCTAGTCATTTGAACAAATAATTGAAGGAATCAAGCAATGCAGACAAGGCCAAAGAGTCAACCATTATTTTCCCTTAGCAACAGCTCCATAACTTTATATTGATTTGGTAATTGTCATTCTAGTTGATCAAATAAAGTACTTGAAAAAAATAAAATCCTCATTTAAAATAAGGATCTTAAAAAAATAAGGATCCTTATTTAATGAAAGTTTCAGTCTATTGTCAAGTTGTCTATTGTCCAGTCTATTGCACCACAGAGTGATGACTATTGCTAGCTATTTTAGATGAATTCCCTAGAATTCCCTAGACTCTACTCGACATGAGGGCAGGGAGGATGTTTTATTCTATTCTGTATCTCCCTTTTCACCACCCACTCAGCTGGGAGGTGCTCATTAATATTTGTTTAATTACCCAATAAATGAACAAATAATGACTGTTGAAATTATGAATTCAGTGCCATGTTTACACACTTTAAATTTAAAAACCCTGCTATAGAAACTATGTAGTAGTATTGCAATTTAATATACTTTGTGATCAAGAATCCTACTTAGAAAAGGTTTATGACATTAATCTATGAACTATACAATTTATTAGTCACAATTTCTTCTTATATAGATCCAAGAAGAGATTTATAATGAAAAGTACCAAGAATTCTGTAATTCTAGGTAGTTATTTAGATCTCAAGTAAGCCAGTATTTTGTTATTTAAAACATGCAGCACTGGGTGACGAGACTTAGTGTTTAAATACTTAATTCATGAGATTAGGACAATCTGACATTTTTTTCCCATTTTCAAGTTCACAAGACAACAAATAGCATAACTAGTATAAAATATTAGGAAATGAATATTCTATTTCTTGAAAATATTTTTATTTTTGTGAATAGTGAACTCATGCAAATTCTTTTACTTTTCAGATTGGATTTGGGTCAAACATTTCCTTTATTAGGCTACCTTCTCATCCTTCCCAAATTTGTTCTCTAGTCCCTATTTGTATTGTCTCTCTCCTCCCATGACCCTTCTCCCCTTCCTTTATTGCTTCCTCGCTCTACCTCGCCCCCTTCTTTTTATTCTTGCATTTCTGTCCCTGGCACTTAGCACGGTGCTTAACTAATTTTTGTTGTCTTGTCTTATTCTTTGTTCAAACACTGTTCTGAATCTCTTATTTAACTCCTTCCCCTATTGTTTATATAATTTTAAAAACTTTATTTCCTTCTCTTTTTCTTTTCTTTTCTTTTTCCTTTGTCAAACTGCTAACTGATAAATAAACAAATTTATATTGACATCATTGAGTCCTAAAGAGACTCTGGTTCTCTAAAGGTTATTTAAAAAATTCATTCTTCCTGGTTTTCCCAAGATGGAAGTACTTCAAGGACTTTATTTCTGTCATGGGATCACAGAAAGGAAATTTTAGAGTGGGAACAGATCTCAGAGATGATCTAGTCTGATCCTTTCAATTTTTGGTGTGGAAACTGAGACCCTTAGAATTTACAGGACTTTTCTATGATTACACCACTATTGGGTTTCTAAGGTAGAATTTGAACTCAGGTCTCCTGATTTTCATTTCATATCCTACTTTGCCAACAAAATCACTTTGTAGTGAACTGCCACTTAGGTAAAATGTATATTGTATTCCAATTTAATTCAATCACTTATTTATAAATTATAATACAATGCAGATTTTTCTTTGTAGAGGAAGTTAAATCTAGTTCCATATAAATTTTTTGTTTATTTGCTTTACTTTTCAATTTTATTTTCTCTTTTCTATGGATCACACAGGGTCATAACTGGAAGAAGTAGAATCTGTGGAGGAACCTAGCTAAGCTTACAAGTGTTCATCTTTGGCCTGACTGTGGGAACATTTTTGATCCCATCAATTCTCAAAAAATATACATCAAGAAGAAATCAAAGTGATCCATAGTCATATAAAAATTGTTCTAAATCACTACTTATTAGAGAAATGCAAATTAAAGGTTCTCTGCGGTACCACCTCACACCTCTCAGACTGGCCAATACAAACAGAAAGGACAATGATCAGTGTTGGAAGGGATGTAGGAATTCTGGGACACTAACACATTGTTGGAGGAGCTGTGAACTCATTCAACCTTTCTGGAGAGCAATTTGAAATTACACCCAAAGGACAAAAAAATTGTACATACCCTTTGATCCAGCAATACCTGAAGAGATTATGAAAAAGGGTAAAAATATCACTTGTACAAAAAATATTCATAGTAGCCCTGTTTATGGTGGCAAAGAATTGTAAATTAAGTGAATGTCCTTCAATTGGGGAATGGCTTGACAAACTGTGATATGTGTATGTGATGGAACACTATTATTCTATTAGAATCCAGGAAGGATAAGAATTCAGGGAAGCCTGGAGGGATTTGCATGAACTGATGCTGAGTGAGATGAGCAGAACCAGAACAACATTGTGCACCCTAACAGCAACATGGGGTTGATGATCAACCTTAATGGACTTGCTCATTCCATCAGTGCAACAACCAGGCACAATTTGGGGGTTCTGCGATGGAGAATACCATCTGTATCCAGAGAAAGAATTGTGGAATTTGAACAAAGACCAAAGACTATTACCTTCAAATTAGAAAAAAAGTTATCTTATTATGTAATTTTGCTATCTCATACTTTATTTTTCTTCCTTAAGGATATGATTTCTCTCTCATCACATTCAACTTAGATCAGTGTCCATCATGGAAATAATGTAAAGACTAACAGACTGCCTCCTGTTGGGGGGTTAGGAAAGGGAAGCAAGATTGGGGGGGAAATTGTAAAATTCAAAATAAATGAAATCTTTCTAAAAATACATCAAGTTATAGAGGGGTTGAAATATGCATTCTTTTAAAAAATTTATTATTTTTTTTTGAAAGGCAGTGGGGCTAAGTGATATGTCCAAGGTCACACAGCTAAGTAATTATTAAGTATCTGAGGTCAGATTTGAACTCAGGTCTTCCTGATTCCACTGTGTCACTTATCTGCCCCTCCAATATGCATTCTTATTGAAGAGAGAGCTTTTATCCCAATAGCTGGACTCTTTGGGTTTATCAAAGAGCAGATTACTATAATCATTTCCTGCTATCGCACCAGGTATTTCACTGGTCCACCATTCTATTTCTTATCCAATACCAGACAGTTTTGTCGGCTGATGCATTATAATATAATTTTGGATCTGGTAGGGCTACACCCCTTCTTTTGCCCTTTTTTAATTGAATCCCTGGAAATTCTTGACTTTTTATTTCTCCATATGAATTGACTTGCAACTTTTTGTAACTCATTAAAGTAATTTTTTGCAATTTTGATTTATAGGGCACTAAACAGGTAGTTTAGTTTGGGTAGAATTGTCATTTTTATTATATTGGCTCCACCGGTCCATGAGCAGGTGATGTTTGCCCAGTTATTTAAATCTGATTTTGTTTGTGTGAGAAGTGTTTTATAACTGTTTTCAAAAAGTTTCTGAGTCTTCCTTGGCAAATAGACTCGCAGGTATTTTATATTGTCTGAGGTTACTTTGAATGGGATTTCGCTTTCTAGCTCTTCCTGCGGTATCTTGCCTAGTCATATATAGAAAATTTGAGGATTTATGAGGGTTTATTTGATATCCTGAAACTTTGCTAAAGTTTTTAATTGTTTCCAGTAGTTTTTTGGATGATTTCTTGGGATTGTCTAGGTAGACTATCGTGTCCCTTCCTGATTCTAATTCCTTCAATTTCTTTTTCTTCTCTAATTGCTGAAGCTAATATTTCTAACATGATATTGAATAGTAGTGGTGATAATGGGCATCCTTGTTTCACCCCTGATCTTATTGGGAATGCCTCTAGCCTCTCTCCATTGAATATAATGCTTGTTGATGGTTTCAGATACATACTGCTTATTATTCTAAGGAACAGTCCATTTATTCCTACACTCACTATTGTTTTTAGTAGGAATGGGTGATGTATTTTGTCAAAATCTTTTTCAGCATCTATTGATATAATCATATAATTTCTGATAGGTTTGTTGTTGATATAATTAATTATACTAACAGTTTTCCCAATATTGAACCAACTCTGCATTCCTGGGATAAATCCTACTTGGTCATAATGTATTATCCTGGTGATAACTTGTAATCATTTTGCTAAGATTTTATTTAAGATTTTTGCATCTATATTTATTGGTGAAATAGGTCTATAATTTTCTTTTTCTGTTTTAACTCTTCCTGGTTTAGGTATCAGCATCATATTGCTGTCATAGAAAGAGTTAGACAGAGTTCTGTCTTCCCCTATTTTTTTTAAAGTGTTTTTGCAAGGCAATTTGGGTTAAGTGACTTGCCCAAGCCCACACAGCTAGGTAATTATCAAGTGTCTGAGACCCGATTTGAGTCTAGGTACTCCTGATTCCATGGCTGGTGCTTTATCCACTCCACCACCTAGCCGCCCCTTCCCCTATTTTTCCAAAGAGTTTATATAGAGTTGGAAGCAATTGTTCTTTAAATGTTTGATAGGATTCACCTATGAATCCATCAGGCCCTGGAGATTTTTTCTCAGGGAGTTCAGTGATGGCTTGTTGAAATTCTTTTTCTGAGATAGTGTTGTTTAGGTATTTAATCTCTTCATGTTACCTGGGCAACTTCTATTTTTGTAAATATTCTTCCATTTCACTTAGAGTGTCAAATTTATTGGTATAGAGTTTGGCAAAATAATTCTGAAATATTACTTTAATTTCCTCCTCATTGATGGTGAGTTCATCTTTTTCATTTATGATGCTAGTCATTTGGTTTTCTTTTTTTAATCAAATTGACCAGAGGTTTATCAATTTTATTGTTTTTTTATAAAACCAATTCTTGGTATTATTTATTAATCCAATCATTTTTTTTGCTTTCTATTTTATAAATTTATCTTTTAATTTTTAGAATTTCTAATTTGGTATTTAATTGGGGGAGTTAATTTGTTCTTTTTCTAATTTTTTTAGTTGCATATATAGTTCATTGATTTCCCCTTTCTCTAATTTATTCATGTAAGCATTTAAAGATATAATATATTCCCTGACAGCCACTTTGAGTGAATCCCATAGGTTTGGATAAGTTGTTTCATTATTGTCATTATCTAGGATAAAATAATTAATTCTTTCTATAATTTGTTGTTTGATCCATTCTTTCTTTAAAATGAGGTTATTCAGTTTCCAATGAGTTCTGGGTCTATATATCCCTGCCCCAATATTGCAAATGATTTTTATTGTATTATGATCTGAGAAAGATGCATTCACTATTTCTGCCTTTCTGCAATTGATTATTAGGATTATATGCCATAGTACATGGTCAATTTTTGTGTAAGTGCCATGTACTGCAGGAAAAAAGTATATTCCTTTCTATCCTGATTCAATTTCCTCCATAAGTCTATCATATCTAGATTTTCTAACAATCTATTTACCTCCTTAAACTTCTTTCTTGTTTATGATTCAGTTTATCTAGATCTGATAGTGGGAGGTTGAGCTCTCCCACTAGTAGAGTTTTGCTGTCTATGTCTTCCTGTAGTTCTTTCAGCTTCTCCTCTAATAATGTGGATGCTATCCCATTGGGTGCATACATATTCAATATTAAAATCACTTTATTATCTATAGTACCTTTTAGGAGGATATAAATTCCTTCCTTATCTCTTTTAATGCTATCTATTTTGCAGCTGCTTTATCTAAGATAAGGATTTTATCATTTTTTTCACTTCAGCTGAAGCAAAATATATTTTGCTCCAACCTTTTGCCTTAACTCTATATGTATCTCTCTGTTTCAAATGAGTTTCTTCTAAGCAGCATATTGTAGGATTCTGGTTTTTAATCCAGTCTGCTATTTGCTTATATTTTAAAGGAGAGTTCTTCCCATTCACATTCAAAGTTATAATTAAAAACTCTTTATTGCCCTCCATGCTATCTCCCTTCTGTTTGTATTTTCCCCCTTTTCCCCTTTATCTGTATTCCCCCAGTATTTTGTTTCTGAATACCACCACCTTCAGAGTCTTTGCCCTCCTATATCCACCCCCTCCCCTTTCTTTCCCCTTTCCATTTTTCCCTTTTCCCTTCCCTTCCTTCTGTGAGTTCCCCCTTTTCTCCCCCCTCCCTGTCTCCATTCCTCCCCTTCCCTTTTCCCCTTTTAATGCTTGAAAGATTAGATGTTTTTTAAGTTAACTGAGTATGTGTAAATTAACTTTAAGCCAAGTCTGATGAGAGGAAGATTCAAGTGTTTCTCATCTCCTTCCTTCTTCCCCTCTTTTATAATAGGTCTTTTGTGCTTTTTTAATGTAATGAGATTTACCCCATTCAATACCCTCCCTCCTCCCATCTCCTTCCTGTCTCCTTTTTGAGGAGGACGTGTTTTTAAATCATTCTGAGTCATAGAAAATCCTGAGTATCCATCACTTCTGCTAAGTGTATTCTCTCTAATAGAGTTACAAATCTTGAGAGTTATTAGAGTCTTTCTCCCAAGTAAGGATGTAACCAGTTTCATCCCATTGGGTAGCAATGTCATGGATAAATCATGAGTGTCCATCACTTCTGGCTAAGTATATTCTCTCTGATAAGTTACAATTCTCAAGAGTTTTGAGAATCTTTTCCCCATGCTGGGATATATAGCCAGTTTCATCTTATTGGATAGCTGTTTCTTTTTCTTTACCCCCCCCCACCTTTTTTAACCTTTTCATGTGTCTCTTGAACCTCTTGTTTGATGTCCAAATTTTCTATTTAGCTCTGTTTTTTCATCATGAATTGTTGGAAGTCTTCTCTTTTGTTAAATGTCCATCTTTTCCCCTGAAAGAGAAGGCTCAACTTTGGGATTTGAACCCAGGTACTCCTGACTCCAGGGCCAGTGCTTTATCCACTGCACCACCTAGGCGTGCCCAGATTGTGAATTCTTTACTGCATTCCAAGTTCCCTTGTTCTTTGGAACATCTCTTTCCAGTACCTTCGATCCCTTAACATTGATACAGCCAGGTCTTGCATAATCCTTACTCTGGCTCCTTGGCATTTAAATTGTTTCTTTCTGGAAGCTTGCAGGATTTTCTCTTTTATCTGATAGTTCTGGAATTTGGCCACAACATTCCTTGGTATTTTCATTTTAGGATTTCTTTCCAGAGGGGATAGATATATTCTTTCCATAACTATTTTGCCCTCTGGTTCCATGATATCAGGGCAATTTTCCATCATTAAATCCTGTAATATTAAGCTAGGCTTTTTTTTCTCTTCAATGCTTTCAGGAAGACCTAAAATTCTCCAATTGTCCCTTCTTGATTTCTTCTTGAGGTCAGTGGTTTTTGCTGATGAGGTATTTTACATTTTCTTCTATTTTTTCTATTTTTTTGGTTTTGTTTTACAGAAGTCATCAGTTTCCACAGTCTCCATTTTTTTTATTTTGAAAGAGTTTTCTTCATTTAACTTTTGGAACTCCTTTTCCAATTGGTCAGTTCTATTTTTGAAAGAATTTTCATTTTACCAATTGAAGTTTTGAGGAAATTATTTTCTTTTTGTATTTGTCCAATTGTCTTGTCCAATGATGTGGTTTTTTTTGTTGCAAGGTAATGTTCTCTTGTTTTTTTTCCCCAAATTTTTCAATTGATTTTTTTTTTGTTTTTTGTTTTGCAAGGCAGTGGGGTTAAGTGACTTGCCCAAGGCCACACAAGCTAAGTAATTATTAAGTGTCTTAGGCCAACTTTGAACTCAGGTACACCTGACTCCAGGGCTGGTGTTCTATCTACTGTGCCACCTAGCTGCCCCTCCAATTGATTTTTAAACTCCTTCCTTATTTCTTCAAGTAGGTCTTTCTGTTCTGGAGTCCAGATCATATTCTCCTCAGAGGTTCTAGATCTCTCTGAGTTTGGATCTTTTCCTTCCAAGAATTTTTCTATGGACCCTCCTTTCCACTGGCCATTCTTCATTTTTACTAAGACCTTGTGTTCAGGAAAGGCTGGTTCACAGAGGTTTGGTGTTGGGATCCCTAGAGGTTTTACTCACTTAGTGTAATAGCTCCAGTTGGCCAGTAGGGGTGCTGGTTGCTTTTTCTGGAATCTCTGTGACCTTGTTTGAAGCCCTGTCCCTTGGCCTGAAGGGCATGGTTGAAGCTGTTGAATACTTTTGTATGCAGTCAATGGTGGGCTAATGCTCTGGGGTGAGGTGATCACTCTCCCTATTGTCAGCTGAGGTAGTTCTGCTGCTCACACACCTGTGCCTGGGGCAGAAGTAGTCAGTTATTGTGTTTGTTCTGGAAAGAGACTTCAGCTGAAATGGAGATGTGGACTCTGTGTTCCTCCTTAGGAGAGGAGCTCAGGGATTGATGTCTGTAACTCTCCTTCACTGGAACTCTCCCTCCAGCCCTGACAAGAAGCTCCAGAAGGTCAGAGCCACCACCAATGCCTCTGCTCCCTAGCTGACCCAGGCAACCCCCCCAATTGGTCAACCAGGTTCTAGCCCCGCTGCTGATTGAGCCTGTCTAGTTCTTGGGCCCTCAGGCTCCCTGGCTCCAGCCCCACAGCTAATCAGGCTGATCCGAGGCTAATCCAGGCTCCCAGGCTCTCACTGTCTGTGCTCCTGGCAGAATTCACTCTCTGCACCCATACTCACCCACATTTGAAGAAGACAAATCCTGAGGTAGATGTTCTTCTCCTGTCTTTTCTTTCTGGGTTTTGTTGATTGGATTTCTGTTAAGAGGTTTGTCTCATATTATTTATGAGGAAGGTCAGGAGACTTTAGAACTGTGCCTGTCTTCTCTCTGCCATCTTGACTGGAAGTCTCCTCAGTATGCATTCTTGAAGAAAATACTCAAACAGTTGAAATCATATCCTTGAAGTATTGAAATATATATGTATATATATATATATATATATATATATATATATATATACATACATATATAGGGAATGTAGAAAGTTAAAACTTTCAAGTTCAAATCAAAAAGTATTTAGTACTCAGCTTTATAAATATAATTCACTTTGTGTACTAATTGTTGTTCATCCTCCATTTTCAAAAAGAAGCAAGATTTCTTGGATGAAGTCTTTGACTTGCAAATGAATAGAATACAAGTGAGGCAGCATATTGTCAGTCTCATTCTCTGAGAATAAACAAAATCCAATGGTAGGACAAAAGTAAAGATGACTGCTGATGGCCTAGGATGCAGGTGATGACCTTCGCATTTTCAAAGACTGATCAAGTTCTAAGTGCTCCACAACCACCTTTATGCCTTGGGAAGGAATTGTTCTCTTTCACATATTCTACTGGAAGTTTTCATTTGGGGTAGACATCCTTCTAATTCATCTATGAGTTTGAGGGCTATTGATGATCCTTAATCTGATTTAGTTTATTTACTCAGAGTTTTACCACAGCATGACCTCGATGCATCCTACAGCTTCTTGGAACTGCAGGTAAGAACTGAGTGAAGGTGGACATGAAAGATGGAAAAGTAGTCCTGAAAAAGGTTCAGCAAGTGTGCTCAACAGAGATGTTAGTCTTCCCTTAACACTCCCATATGCTAATAGAGTATTGTTTAAAGTCAAACATGAAGATGTCTTAAATTCTACTTTAGAGCAAAGATGACAAAATCAAATAGATCCCTGCACCACATATTGTCTTAGAAAACCATACAGTAATATTAACTGTGTTGTATATGTATTTATTTGGTTAAATAGTTCCCAATTTAATTTTAATCTGATTTGGGCTGACCTAGGGAGTTTTGCCTTAGAGTTCTTTTGTCTAATGATACACATTCTCTACCTTCTAGTGTCTAGCAAAATTTAATATAGTGAAGTATTGAAGAGATTTTCACTCTGAAGTGTGTTGAAAATAGCACTAATAGAACAGATGTGTTTTCCCCTTGGTAAAGCACAATAAACTTCCTTACCAAACTTTGTGAATTTGTATTTTTCATTATAATCATCCATCTTATTTTTGGAAGAGATGAGTCAAGTACAGTATTTATTTATACACTAGGGTAAGGAAAAAATATGAATTGTGACAGAAAGAAAAAACTTTCCTGTTTACAAATACTCTGGAAATATTCAGGTTGAAAGACTTATGAAATCTGATCAATGAAATGATCAGCCATGATTCCAGAAGCCTGATGATGAAGCCTGTTAGCCATGCACTTGACTGAGATATCCATCTTCAGACATGGCCAATGTATAGATTTGTTTTGCTATACTATGCTTATTTGTCAGAAAGTGTTTTTATTTTTTAAAATGGGGGCGGGGTAGTCTGAAGGAAAAGGGAGCAAATGATAATGGAGAATGATATTACAAAACTGGGAAAAAGGAGAGGGTCAATAAAGCATTTATTAAAGTGTAGGAACTGAATCATAAAACAACACAGGCAAGGAGACAGATAGTTTTTAAAAAATCGTTTTTAAAAGAATAGATTTTTCAACTGGAGATTTGGAAGTTTATTTTTAAGCCTCTTCTGTTCTTTGCAGTTAGAAATGTTCATGTTAATTGGCAATTGTGAAACATAAAATAACAAAAATAGAGGTTATTTTTAAAAATACAAATGGGAAAAACAGCAAAACAATTGAAATTGAAAATTGGTAAATTATAGCCACCAATCTTGGCATTATAGATATGGAACATTGTATATGATGCCAGACTACAGTCCCTTATCATATGAGGGTCAAATGAAGTAACTAGGATTGCTTAGCCTAAGCAAAATAAGACTCAAGAGAGACATGATACCTTCAAATGTTTGAAGGTCTTTCATATGCAGAAATTAAACTTTTTCTGCTTGACTCTAGAGAAAAATTTACTCTTGATGGTAGGAAAAATTTTCTTATAATTAAAGCTATTACTAAGAGGAATGGGAATCTCAGGAGTTAGAGAGGTCTTCCCTCATTGGAGGTCTTCAATCAGAGGGTAAGTAACCACTTTCTGAGTATGACTATTCCTTTTTAGGTATAAGTCATATCATATATCAATGGATAGAAATCCAGTGCTAAAATTCTGATTTTGTGAATCTCTTAATTTTATCTTTCTTATACATGTAATATTTCCTAACATATAATAGTAACTCATAGGCATTTCTCACTCAAATTCAATTGACAATAAGCTTTTTGAGAATAGAGACAAATAATATTTTTCATTCTTGTATCCTCAGTGCATAGTACAGATGTTTCTAACCAATGGACACTTTATAAAGGTTTAATTAAAAATTTTTAAGCAACATACTTGAAGACATTACTTCTAGGATAAAATATAAAGCCCTCTGTTTGGCTTTTAAATCTCTTTATAACTTGTTTCCTGTTTTTTTGTTTAGTTGTTTCAGTCATAACTGACTCTTTTTTTCACCATTTGGAATTTTCTTGGCAAAGATACTGGAGTGATTTGCCATCTACTTTTCCAGATCATTTTACAGATAAGAAACTGAGACAAAGAAGGTGAATTGATTTGCCCAGGATCATAAAGCTAGGAAGTATCTGAGGTCAGATTTGAATTCAGTAAAATGAGTCTTCATGACTCTAGGGCCAGCACTCTATTGACTACTCCATCTAGCTATCCATGCTCCCTCTTACCTTTCCAATATTCTTACACTTTGCTCCCCCTCCAACAATACAATGACTAGCCTTCTTGCAGTTCTTTGAACAAAAAATTCCAAGCATTTTCATTGACATCCTCCATACCTGGAATGCTCTTCCTTCTCGACCTTCTGGCTTCAATGACTTCCTTTAAATTTCTGGTAAAATCCCATCTTCTTCAAGAAACTTTTCCTGATTCTTTTTAATTTTAATGTCTTCTCTCTGATATTACTTCCAAGTTATCCTGTGTGTATTATATTTTGTTTTTATGTGGTGGTTTACATGTTGTCTTTCCCATTACATGTAAATTTCTTGAAGTAATAACCATTTTTATTCTGTTTTGTTTGCTTTTGCCCTTCTTTGTATCCTCAGTATCCTTTGTATCCACAGTCTCATTAGTGCCGTTCTTAGAACCAGTAAACTTCATAAATGTTTATTAAATGCTTATAGACTTAAAGATGATTTTTTGAGCCAACAAGAAGAAAATTTATCTTTTTTTTTTTGGTGTGACTTTTTCTCTAGAACTGGTAACCTTTACAACCTCTTCAAACTAGCTTTCATAGAAAATTTATAAATGGAAGAGGAGATAGGTAGAATATACTATTTCACTTTCCTCTTCCCTATATGAACTCAATTAAATTCATCTAGCATTTGTTAAATTCTCACTACTTCAAGAGATTGGGTCAGACACTGGAGAAACAAAAGGAAAACACAATAATCTTCAAAGGAAGTTATACTCTACTGAAGGTAGTATATGTAATCAGAATTGAAATTGCACAATGACTTGAAGTAGAGATAATTAACAACTCTAAATATCAGGAAAGACTTTTAAGTTGCATCTTAAAGGAGTTTAAATATTCTAATATGAAAGATGAGAAGATAATACCTTCCAGGCCTGGGGAATAGCCCATGCATAGGAACAACATAGATAGAAGGATATATTTGAAGAACAAAATGTAGGACAGTTTGACCAGGATGTAACATATGTGAAGAGGAAGCAATTCAATCCTTTACTTGGGCTGAATGAAATAAAATTCAGACAAGTGAAACAGCTCTCAATAGAAATAGTTCTTCTATGCATGGAGGGAAAAGGGGAGAAGGGTCTTACTCCCTATACCACAGTATAGGATTTCCATGACCACGTGTCATGTGATTGTTTAGCATACATGAATGCGTACCACATATCTTTACTAAAGTTTTAAGTCTCATGCATTATCATGATGTATAGATGAATTTGAATTCTTAACAGCCATGCTAACAAAGAGTAAACTGGAAATACTGTGAGTACTTACTACCTGAAGGGTGTGTGTCAGGTGATTCTGGAAAAGGACTTGAATTTAATAAGGAGAAGGAGATGGAGAAGATGATTTGAAATGGCTATGAAATTTTGAAGAATGTTGGAGATTGAATTTAGGGAGGAGAAATTTGAGAGATCTTGAGGAAAGATTAAAAGATGAAAGGGACTTAGTCTAAAGGAAAAAACTTAAACACATGAGAAGGGAAAAGATTTAAAGGGAAGAAAAAGGTGGCTAAGACACAGTATCCTAGAAGACAATGTTTTGCAAAATAGACTGAGAGGAAATAAAAGGGTTAACATCATGGTAAAACACTTCCTTTAATTATCAGAAGATGTTTATTTCCTTTTTCTAAGGATACTCCATTCACAATGGTCACAGGTAAACTCAAAGTTCTAATTGGATTAAATAGTAACACTTCCATTTTTAGTTGAATTATCATAATAGATTATAAATGTCTTATTTCTAGGAAATTCATATTCCATCATGAATTGGATTAAATTTTTGATTTAAAATGATTTTTAAAAAACAACTTGATTTGTTCTTTGCTTTAAGTGGAACTAATTATTTCAGACTAAAATACTTTTTACAAACATATTCCAAAAGAACAAGAAGAGACCTCAGTGCTTGCTATATAGTTATACACCAAAGAAGCCATTATATCATGAGCAAAAATATTAACTTTATTGATTTTTTTGCCTATGATTTCCTCAGTGTTTTTGAAAATAGTATTGCTGTAGATACATTTTCTAGAGCTATATCAAATAATAGCAGTGACAGTGAATAACCTCGCTTTACCCTTGGTCTTATGGAAAAAACTCTAGCTCTTCTTTTTTTTTTTTTTTTTTTTTAGGTTTTCACAAGGCAAACGGGGTTAAGTGGCTTGCCCAAGGCCATACAGCTAGGTAATTATTAAGTGTCTGAGATCAGATTTGAACTCAGGTACTCCTGACTCCAGGGCCGGTGCTCTATCTACTGTACCACCTAGCCAACCCTTATTCTTTATAAATGATAGTGTTTGCTTTTTAAGATAAACACTAGCAAATTAATAAAAAGTCTATTTATTCCTATACTTTATAAATAATATTTATATTTTAGTTTTTACTATTGATAAAATTATATGATTTTATTTTTATTAATGGAGTCAATTATTTTTATTGTTTTTTTCTAACATTGTATCCCTGATAGAAAATAACCAGCATATAGTATATAATCTTTTAAATGTATTGCTTGAGTCTCTTTGCTAATAATTTATTCAGAATATCAATCCATACTTTGTATTATTCTTCCCTTGTTTGGATATGATAACATGTTTGTCTTGCAGAGGGAATTTGGTCATATTCTATTTTTTTGATAATATTGTCCTTCATTTTCATAGAAGACCACAACATCAGGGAGATGATGCCATGACAAGCATATGAACTGGATTTGAGTGGGGGGGGGTGCTGTGCTAAATCACTAATCTCGCTTTCTCTTCCAGAGTCATCTGGGTCCAGTGTCCAAATATGAATCAGGATGACAGGAGATGGTCCTGGATGCAAGGCAGTCATGGTTAAATGACTTGCCCAAGGACACACTTCTCATTTAGTATAAATTCTTCATTTTCATTTTTTTTTATAGTGGCAAATCCTGTCTCTTTTCTCAAATAAGCTAGTGACATCTATTTTATAATTTAAAAAATAGCTCTAAAGTTTTTAAAATTAATTAATGGTTCTTTTTTATTTACTAGATTTTCTAAACATTTTTATTTTCATTTCAATCCATTAATCTGTTTTTTAAAAATGAATAATATAAGTTTTTAGAGACATAAAGGTGTGCTTTTTTCTATATCATACAACTTTTAATATTTCTGTAATTTTCTTTGATTAAATTCTAGACTATTTCTATGATTTGTTCTTTGTCCAATCTGTTTTATTGCCTTTGTGAGATTTTTGTATTCTAGTATGTGATCAATTTTTGTGAAGATGTCATATGGTGCTAAGAAATAGTTAAAAGCAAGTATATGTATAAATGTGTTTGTCATTACTTTTTTACTATTCCTATTCAGTAATGATCAAAGATTGTAATTGTTGAGGTTTGAAAAGTGTATTGATGTTTCCAACTGCTAACCAATTTTATTGTCAGTGTTTCCCTCATAATTCATTTAATTTTTCCTTTGTATAGGTAGATGCTATGCCATTTTGTGCCTCCATATTGTCTTGAGATTAATTGTTATTCTTGGTATCATTTATGATTATGCCTTTACCCTATTTATTTTTTTTATTTTTGCAAGGCAGTGGGGTTAAGTGACTTGCCCAAGTTCACACAGCTAGTTAATTAAGTGTTTGAGACCAAATTTGAACTCAGGTCCTCGTGACTCCAGGGCCAGTGCTCTATCCACTGTACCACCTAGCTGCCCTGAATTTAATTTCTTTTAATCAAGTCTGTTTTTGCTATGACCTTACCTGAAATCACAATGCTACCCCTACTTTTTTTAGTTCAACTGAAACATAATGACTCACTTTTAACTCTTCATTTTAACTCTATGTGAATCTTTATATTTCTAGTGTTTCTTATACATGACATATTGTTACCTTGTTTCTTCTAATTCATTTTGTTATTCCTCTTCTTTGTTATGAATGACTTTATCCCATTAACATTCATAGTTATGATCATTTATTAGATATTTCCCTTCATTCTATTTTCTTATACTTTTTCCCTCTCTTTGTTTTTTTGTCCTGCTTCTTTACAAAGAAGATGATAGTGAGAGGAGAGAGGAATATGCTTAGCAGCTGTTCTCTGTGCTTGATTAATCTGTTTCTGCTTCCCTAGACCCCTTCCTCCTCCTAGCACCCAGATCCTAATCGCTGATTCTTACCCTTTATTTATTTACTTTTAAATCCCTCTTTATGACCTGCTCTTTGAGGCTATAGTTTGTTTTACTTATGACTAAATCTTCCTTCCTATTTCCCCCTTTCTTGCTTTCCCATTACTTCATTTTTTCCATTTGAGTTCATTGCATCTCTATATCAAACTCTGTGTGGGTCTGTATGCACATGCATGGTCTACCCTTTTTTAATTTATTTAGAAGAAGATGAGGTTCAAATGATACCTATTCCTCCTGCTTCCGCTTGATCATTCTGATTATATAATAGCCAGTTCTATTCTCTCTCCTAAACTGTCCTATACTGTTTATTGAACATCTCAATCTAAAACACAATTCATTATTTCTCCTCCCTTAACCTGCTTTTACTCTCAATTTCTTGTTTCTAGTAGTTGCTTCAGGAGCACATATATTAAAACTTAAATGATGCAGAGAACAGCAAACCCCCTAAATAAGAAAGAAATTACATACATGCATGAAGTATTCCATATTTTTATTACATGATCATAGAAGAAATTACTTGTCAAATATATCGATGGGGAGGAATTTATGTCCAAATAAGAAATAGGTTCCCAGGAGCAATACTTTGATTACATAAAAATAAAAAAAAGTTTTGGAACAAAAAATATCAGCTAAAATTAGAAGAGAATCGGGAAATTGGTGGGGGGGGAATCTTTGCAACAAGCTTCTCTGATTGAGATCTCATTTTCCTCCCCACATATATATTAATGTATATATCTATATCTATAGATATATAGATATAGATAGATAGAAAGACAAATATATCCATACATATGAAAATGAATCAAATTGATAAGAATAAGAGCCATTTCCTGGTTGATAAATAGTCAAAGATATATGCAGTTTTCAGAAGAAAAAAACCTAAGCTTTACAAATAGCCATACAAAGTGATCTAAATCACTAATAATGAGAGAAATTCAAATTAAAACAACTCTGATGCATCACCTCACAGTCATCAAATTGACTAAGTTGATAGGAAAATAATATGCTGGAGGCATTTTGGGAAAACAAATACTTTAATGCATTATTGCTGGAGGTATGAAGTAATCCAACCATTCTGGAAAGTATTTTGTAGTACTGCCAAAAAAAAAAAACCCCATTAAACTGTGCATACCCTTTGACTCAACTATACTATTATTCACTCTCTTCCCCAAAGAGAACAAAGAAAGAAATGTACCCATATGTACAGAAATAATTATAGCAGTTAATTTTGTGGCAGAAAAAATTTGAGGTTGAAGAAATGCCTATCAATTGTGGAATGACTGAATAATTTGTGCTATATAAATGTAATGAAAAACTATTGTATTGTAAGAAATGAAAAAGGTAATGATTTCAGAGAAACCTAAGAAGACTTGTATGAATAGTACCTGGACAACATTTACAAATTAGAATATGATAAAGAAAACTTTGAAGGAATTAGGGATACTGATCATTGTAATGAATGACCATATATACAGAGGCTAAATCCTGAAACATACTTCCCACCTTTTGATAAAGAAATGAAGGACCTAGAGAGAATGAGACATGTATTTTTTTGAGAAATCAACAGTTCTGGTTTGTTTTGCTTTTACTATGCATGTTTGTTATAGGAATTTTGTTTCTCTTTTTTAGCTGATGGTGGATGGAGAGTTTGGGGGAAAATGAGAAGGAAGTTTTTTGCAGGTTGAAAAAACTAAAAATAATTTTAAAATGAATATAAGATCCTTCTGTCATTATTGTTGATTTCAAAAGAGAATTTGACTTCATAGAATATAACTAGCCCCTCTTCAAATTAAATATTCACTACAAATATGTTAAAATCTTAAAAGATTTTATGAAAGATGTATTCATGGAAATAATTTAGTTCAATGATCTGTTGATTATTAATATGTAAGGAAATATATGATTATCTTTCTGGGTTTCATTTTCGAATCTGTAAAATAAGGGTCGTAGATATAAGATGAGCTCTGAGGTCCCTTTCTGCTCGAAATGTCATCATCTTATTGTCCCATGGACTATAAAATTTTCTAGTTTCATGGAGGATATACTACTCAAATTCTCTATACCAAAAGCATTCTGGATCAACAGTGAAATGTTCTACAAATGCTTCTCTTAGCAAGTAATATTATGCTAACTTCATTGAACTCCCAAAATACAACAAGGTTTCCCCAATAAAATCCATCTGGAAGAAATTAGAATTTGATATATACATATATATATATATATATATATATATATATATATACAAGAAAATATAAAATTATGCATGTTACTCAGATTATAATGGATGAATTAGTCCATGTGTGTATATCAAATAAGAAAAGAATTATAAAGCATTTAGTTTTATAAATGCCTGGCATTAGGAACTTAATAAATGCTTGTTCCCTTCCCCCTATTTGTTATCATGTATATGGTCATGGATAATATGCTTTATTCATTGTTTTTTCCAACATAAATACACTAACATATATGTCCATATATAAATATATACATACATAAACATATATGAAAATATCTTATACAAATGCTGAAGATAGCATCCTATATGCAGAATTGAACAAAGAAGATGAACAAAAAGGGTGAATCACTTTTAGTAAATTTTGTGGATTTTTAATTATCTCCTGTTGCTTGTTAACACAAAAACCCATCTCTATCTGCATAAACTATGTCCAAAAAAAAAATCACAGAGAACTTTTATATAAGAACTAAAATTACAGATGATTGATTCCAAGATAATGGAAAGATGCACGATAGATGTTCTGTGAGCATATTACTACAAATGTTAATTTGTATTTGAAAGTAGAGTAGAAGACATGAGCAAGAACATATACATTGAGTTGGTCATGCAGAGAAAGTGAGGGATCTTGCTAAACAGTTGAGTACTTTGCTAATATCCTTAAAATGTGATTAGAATTGGAAGAAGATTTCAAGTACATTTGGTGGATCCTAAGTGAAGGACTTATTGAAAGGCAATGATTGGAGCTAACTTCATTATCCATCAAGAACTCTTCTTAGTTTTGACTCCAGGAATATCATGCTTCCCCCCAGGATAAATTCAGTGCCTGAAATCTAATCATCTTGGATATCAATTTGGCTCTAATAATCAATAGCCCCTCAGTTGCTTCTCCCCTCTGATTGGAGAGCAATGAACTCCTCCCAGAGTCTTTCTTTAAAGAGGGCTCAGATTTTTTTCAGATAATGACATTTACTATCATCTTTCATATTAGTTTCATTGTGCCATGTCAGTCAGGTATTCTCTGACATGTCACTCTCTTTGTCACTCCCTTATGTATATTGTCTTCCTCTATTAGATTGTAAGATCCTGAAAGGACTGTCTTTCTTTTCCTTATATGTATCCTCATCACTTAGAATAGTAAGTGCTTAATCAGGATTTATTAACTATTGACTGTGAGTTCAAAGAATGCCTTGACAATAGATCCTTTTGTTGTTGTTTGTGTTTTTGTTTTATATGTTGTAGGCTATTTGACAAATCTTAGACTTTCTTTGCATACATGGCTGAGGAAACATTCTGACCATTTACTCAAACCAGTCAGCTCAGTCTTTGTACACAGCACCTTCATCAGAATTCACAATGCTTTTGTTTCTTTGCCAATCTGGTCACCCTGGAGATGGCCCACATTTGATAGTTGGACTATAAGTGATGGTCAGAATGTTCTGCCCCTGATGTGTTGTAGGCGCTGACTGAAAAAGAAGCCAAGACACAAATAGTAACAAAAAATCTGTTCTCTAAAAGAACAGATGGAGCCATGAATTAAAGAATAGGCTTTATGTGTGCCCAGTATAGAAAGTGCTATTGATCATGAATTGATTTCTGCATTTACATTTACATTGAAGATATATATATATATATATATATATATATATATATACTTTCATATTCAAAGATAAGAATCCTACATTGATCACTTTCAATGATCAAATCACAATTGTCATTGATAAGAATATTAACATTATTCCATATGGCACATATTTATTAAACCACTACCTCTTCCTCAATTTTTTATTCCTTTGTCTGGGTACTGTCAGAATCAGAGTCCTTTTTCGATCATTGAGTTATGATGTCCAGAGGCATAATCAAGAAAATTCCAAGTTTAAGAATTCTAATTCTAGTTGTTGAGCTTTTCAGCCCATTGAATTCCAGTGCCCTCTGTGAGTGTTCCTAAAATCATTTTTATTATCCTTTTTAAGCACCCACATGACAGATTGGGTGCCTTCTGTTCTGATGCCCAAGTTTGAAAATTAGTCTCTCTATATCGATTATGTAATGGTTACTGTTTTTCTATAGCTAACTTTTAATTTAGTTCCCAATGTTAAAACTGAGTTTCTTTTGTGAGTTAAGAATCAAGTTGTTGAGAGGAAAGTGGACTCTTGCTGAGCAATGTGGGAAGTACTGGGAAGACCTGCAGTGTGTTATGACTTGGTGTAACCACTAAACACTAATACAATTTTAACAATAACTCTCATTTGAGTCCTGCATTCCCTTTTAAATAGAACTGAGAGGTTTGAATATTTCCTTCTTCATACATCATTTGGGCTGGTTGTTTCATTTTTTGAAATATTTACGTTTCAGGTATATTCAAATCCTTCACAATTGGTATTTGAGAATGATGATAAGAATTTAATTTAGTTAAATGTAGCCCATTTTCTCACTTGTGGCCTGAATATTTGAACATCTTAGCTTGAATATGAGAACTTAAAATTGAGGGAAATGTTCTAGATGTATAGTGCATAAAATGTAAGCTCCTTTCAATACTCTAGTTAATAGATGTGAACAATGGGTTTACACCTGCCGTGTGTGAGTAGGAAAAGTAGCTTTGGCAAGTCTGCGGGAACTAGATCACTGAAGGTCTTGAAGGTCAGGAATGGAATTTTAAATCCACTCCACTGCTTCACAAGGAACAAGCATAAAGAATAAAGTCAGTGCAGTATGCTCTGAGGCTAAGGAGCAAGCTAACAGACTGATGGCAACCTTCTTCAAAAAGCCGTGCTAAAGTGCCTTCAGCCTATATTGTCTTACATTCTAAGGAAAGGGCATGACATTCTCATCTCCTGATCCTCAGTCCTGATGAAAGAGGAACCACAGCTGGCCAAGAAGATAATGTTTCTTTGGAGAGCACCTAAGGGAGAGTGAAAGGCTTTTAAAGAAGCTCCAACTCGAGAAATTCTGTCAATAAATGGTTATCCTGGTATAAACTCATCAGTACTACACAGCCCCAGTTCCAGCCTTCTTGGAAATCTTCTGCCATAGTCCCAACTCAGAATGGTTGGTATAAAATTCCTTGAAAGAACTTGAGATTTTGAACCTTTAAGATGACAGTCTCCTTTCCTAATGAGAAAACTAAGAAATAGTAGGCTGAGTTATAGGTGTGTTCATGTGTGTATCAACCAAAATATGAGTTATAATGGGCTTTTCTGGGATAGAAATTATTCAGTGTTCCATGAATACTCATTATGTATTGTGTACAACTAATATAATGTGTGTTATTGCTGCCATGGCATTAGATAGAAGTGTTCAGTGATTACCAAATAAAAGCTTCTGAAGATTTCAATCATTTTCATTTAATGCTTATTTTCTATAATTGACATTAGATGAATGAGTATTATCTCTTTTTACTGGAGGAAATGTCTCAAAACATGCTACCAAAGTATTCAAAAGCAAATTTTAGTCAAGAGAAGGGTGTTCAGATTCCACAAGATTATGTGTAAAAGCCTATCTTTTTCTGGTAATGATCACAAAATCATTCTCATGACAAATATTTGGAAAAAAACCTGACAGTCTATAACAATGCTAAGTAGTTTTGAGGAGTTCTATACCAGTTAGCTTGGGTAAGAATATGGCATATTCTGAATATGGCATAAACTGAAACATTGAAGTTGTAACTGGCATTGGTAAACAAATAATATGCCCTTGGCTTATGAATGAATACTCAGAAAAGAATATTTTATTTAGGAGTAATATATTAGTAGGTGATGAAATTCATTAATTACTGATATGGAAAATCAATCAATGAACAGGATAATCTAATTTCTGACAAATGGGTGCACATAGTAAATATTTTGTTGTTCAGCAGGAAAATATTCATTTCTGGATAACAATTGAGTTTTGAGAGACCTTTGATGAAGCAGAGTGCTTTCAACCATGCCTTGGTGTGCTATTTTGATTAAAAAAGTAGCCCCTAAGGTAAAATTTAAATATATTTTTCATTTAAAAAAAACCACCTTGTTAGTATATTTTCTAGCAAAAGCAAACAGTTCCTAAGAAGCACAGTCAACAATATTAGCAATAATTAGTAATAATGGCTATGAAATATTTATGTGAACAATGAACACAATTATTTCCTTCTAAAATTTACTTTGTAATCAAGCAAACATACTCTAAACCTGATCTTAAATAGTGCACTGGTGAGTGAACATTTTTCCATTTAATATCCTTGTTCGTTCTTCTAGATGCTTATTTGTATATTTCTATCGATGTAATAGTTTGCAAGAAAAAGAGCTCATGTCTCTGCCCGAAGGTAGAAGCTTATGAATATGCAAATAATGTTTTGATGTGATGAAGTTTTTCTTTGGAATGGAGCTGGGCCTTCTTACATACGTTGTACTGAATATTAGCCACGGCTTGGAAGGGCACAAAGCCAATGAAGAGCTAAGTTTTTAAAGAGGAAATATCTGAGAAATACTTGCTTTTCTGGTTATAAAATACTACATTGTTGAACCTGGTATTCCTATTTAGATAAATGCTTTCTTGTTAAAAAAAAAACCTGCCATTTAATTTGTATTTTAGAAAGGACTAGTGAACCAGCAATGTGAAAAAGTGTATTTATTATCTGCACTGTTTGTTATAGTGCACTTTTTAAAATGCAAATTCTAGGGCACTTCTTTGAACATTTTAAATTTAACTTGGTGCCTATGTCCATGAGGTTTAAAACTACTCTTTTGGCGAACTCTACAGAATAAGCCAGATTTTTATAATATTAAATGATTGCATATGTTTAGTAATTTTATTAAATGATCAATATTAGATAATTTTTATATTATTAAACACTGAGGAAATATTCGATAAATTCTCCATACTGCCACACATATAGGTAAGACACAAGTCTTCAACAATTAGTATGTGATGGCAAAGTGAATAGAGGGCTGAACTTGGAGTCAGGAAGTCTTGAGTTCAAATCTATCCTTAAACATCTACTAACTGAATGAACCTGGGCAAATCCCTTAGCCCAGTTTGCCTCAGTTTCCTATTCATAGAATGAACTGGAGTAGGAAAAGGCAAACCATTGGCAACCAATGGCAAACTACTTCAATATCTTTGCCAAGAAAACCTAAGACAGGGTCATAATGAGTCAGATAGGACTGAATTGACTCAACAGCAATGCTGAATGTTATGATACAAACAGGTTTCTACTAAGATTCATTGACCTCTCAGGTTCTTTTAAACTAATAGAATTGAACTGTAAGGGAGAGAGCAAAATGGACCACTACACCTGGAATCAGAAAGACTAGATTTCAAATCCTGATTCAGATGTTTACTTAATTGTGTGATCCTAGGTATATCACTTATTTTAGTATTCTTATTTATAAAATGAAGATAATAAAAGATTCTACCTGAAAGGTTTGTTGTGAAGATTTGTTGTGAAGAGCAAATGAAATCCGTATTTAGAATGTTTTGCAAATGTTACAATGTTATATAAATTCAATTTTTTAAATGTATGGGTATATTAAAAGAATTCATTGTCAAATGACTTTTCTAATGACCATTCTCCAGAGACATTCCCAAATGCTAGTAAAAAATTTGAACCTCTGCTAAAAATTGCAATGACTCCTTTCTTGCTTTTACAAAAAATATTGACTCCTCGATCTAATATTTAAAGTTTTCCATAGTCAGTCTTTCTATTCATTAGAAATATATATTATTATAGTAATGTATAGTTCATTTCCCTCCAGATTTTTATTTATTCCAGACATGCTGGCCTACTTGCTGTTCCTCAAATGATGATTGCATCTCATGCCTCTACATCTTTGTACAAGCTGTTCCTCTTAGGTCCCCTAGAATCCCTCACTTCATTTATTGCACATTTCAGGTGCTTTCTCCTAATTAATTATCTGGTTCTATTAATTGTTAGAACTCTCCACTTTCTTCAAATTTTATAGTTCAATAGTAGATAGATATGTGTTCACACACATATATGTATCTGCTTACATGTGACATCTATTTTTTTTAGAAAAAAGGATGCTGTCAAAGAAATGTATGACTAAAAAAAGATGATCTTAGTCACATGAAAAAAAAGGAAAAAAACGAGAGTAATTAAAAGATAGCCTCTATGTTCAGGGTATATTACCAAAAATCTAAAGAAGTCCTCAGCACACTGGTGTGTTTCCTGTGGGAAATATCTAACAAGACATGGACAAAAATCCCACAAGAATAGTAGACATGGATAGGAGGGAGAGAGAGAGGATTACACATTTTGGTTGGTGTCTACTATATGCCAAATACTTAAAATTCTTATCTCATTTGATCCTCACAACAACCCTATAAGATAGGTCCTGTCATTATCCCCATTTTACAGATTGAGAAACTGAGTGTGATAGAGATTAATGACTTGTCCAGGATCACTTAGGGAGTTAGTGTTTTAGAATAGATCTAAACTTGTGGGTCTGAATCATTGGTGGCAATATCAGCATCAATGAGATCACAAAAACCATTTGAATATTTGAGTCTCTCTCATTGGTCTCTAAACTTCTTCTGTATAGGGATTATTTTTCTTTCTTTCTTTTTTTTGTCTCTGTATGCCCAATGCTTCACAGAGGTAGATGCCCAAGAAAAGTGTGCTAAGTTGCTTTTTTATATTGGGTCTTTAGGTATAGTGGAGCATCTTACTCTTCTTACCTTTTCATCAAATACTGGGCAGAGTCTAGTTCAGTGGGGTAAGAAAGGAATTCAAAGGAGAAGGGAAATGCTCCTAATAATCCTCTCCAAAAAAAAGGTTACCAATTATGTCCACTTTGAAATATATGAGGTTCGACTACAAAGTAATACAAAATGAGAGAGAGAGAGAAAATCTTTCAGTGCATAGGATTTTTAGAAGTTAGCCAATCCAACCTATAGCACTTCCTCTGTAACATTCCTAAACATAGCCATATAGCTCTATTTAAAGACCTTTAGAGATAGGAACTTAACTGCCTCCTGAAGTAACCAGTTCTGATTTCAGCTTTAGTGATTAAGAAGGTTTCACTTATAGCTAACATTTATATTAAACCTCACAGCAACAATATTTTTCAAAGGATGAAACTGAGACAGAGAGAAGTTAAATAACTTGCCCAGGATCATACGACAGCTAGTAAGTGTGTATGAGGCGAAATTTGAACTCCAATCTTCCTGACTCCAAGTCCAACACTCTATCCACTTCACCTTCCAGCTTCCTCTTACACAACAAAAATCTGCTGCCTCATTATTTTTACCCATTAGTTCTAGTACTGCCCCCTGGACCAAACCAGTTCTTCTAGTTCTTCCTCTACGTGATAGTTCTTTAAATATTTGAAAACAACTATCATTCCTCCACCAGGTCTTCTCTTTCCCAGTCTTAAAAGTTTTAAATTCTTTCAAGCTATGTATGAATGGTATGATTTGGGTCTCTTTGTACCTCTACTCTGAAAGTGCTGTTAGATTGTCAGCAAGACTCTCAAATTAAATATAATGTTCTAGTCATAGTGTAATGAAAACAAAATGTAACTTCTTTTGTATCTATGAAAATAACCAAAGATTATTGTTCTTCTCAACTTCTATTCTGATTCCTCATTGTGGCATGGATATAATATTGGGTTCTCAAAGGCTCAGTCAGCAGAAGCTCATTACCAGAAGATTGGCCTCTATGTAATGATTTGAGTGAAGCCCTTTTTCTATCTTCTATCTTCTATCTATTGATGGTGGTAAAATGATAGCGAAAAAGGAAGAGAGGGCCAAAAATCACACCTATTTTTATCAATTATAAATATTATTTTAATTGTTTTTTCTCTAAATGTGAGATTCTTGTCCAATGACCCATAAATGAATTAAATTAAATTAAATTCTCAATAGAAATGAAATCAGAAGATAAAAGGAAGTTGTATTTAATTCAAAACATGACTTATGTTTCCTTGGAGAAACAAAGGAATTGGCAGAATTTTTGTTACTGCACAACACTATCACAAGCAACATCATTTCATAAGACTCTTGATCAGCATGCCTGACAGTGTTTCTGATGAGAATAAGGAAAAAGATCATCATGAAGAGAATTAAAGCTAATAGACCAACACTGGATATAAAAGAACTATGATGACACTCAATAAATTCTACAAAGCAAGTCAATATATGCATTGATATTCAGTGACTTTCATGTGAAGGGTGGCACAGGGGGGAAATGGTAAAGAATGTGTTGGAAAATAGTTTTGATTAAGAAAGCAAAAAAGACCAACTTATAGATTACTTAGCTTATATATAAATGCCTGAATATTATATATTATTATAAATACTTTCTTCAAGAAGTGTCAGTCACTGACCAACATCAGAAAAATGAAGTTGTCTATTCCTTAACAGACAGGATGTGGAACTCATTTAAGAATCAGCAGATACAATATTTATTTATGGGAGCAAAGATAAGAATGAGGAGCAAAGTAGAAGAAAGGATAAAGAAGAAACACTCAAAAAAGAAGGTGGGATAGTGTTTTATGTGAGGATGTATAGTTAAGAAGATATGACTTAAAATCATCACAGTTTCAATATAAATTCCTAATAATGTTCAAATAAATTGTTAGTGATAAAAATTAGAGATACATTAGAAAGTATATATTGATTCAACTTATCACCATTTCCTATAGATATCTATCCTGAATAAAGCAATCACTAAAAACGTAGATCCTAGATTTAGAGATGTAAGGGCCATCTAATTCATCCTTTTCATTTTTTCAGTTAAGAAGACTGAAACCCATAGTGATTAAATGACTTGTCAAAAAATCATTCAAGGTTAAGATTAAAAATAGTATGAAAGATGTCATTCAGAAAAATCTAGACTCAGAAAAGAATATGGAATAGAGATGCATGTGAGGGATAATAGATGCACAGTATATGGGAGGATATGGATTAAGGTCATACAGAATGAGAAGATAGGGATGGATTGTTATCTGCGTTGTGAAATCATGGATTCATTAAAGCCATGAATAAGTATATTGTATTGCTTCTTTAACTATCATGTTGAGTTGTTGATAAATTGAGATTATAATCCCCTTGCTCTTTTTCATATGAATTGTACTGTCTAATCACATCTTCCCTATCTTTTTGCTTTTACAGTTGATTTTTTGTACTCTGATTTCATACAACTTTTACTTATCTCTGTGAAATGTGAACCTTTTTTTGGATAAAATTTTAGCTTCCTCCACTGAAGTTCTACATTCAATGTATTATGAGGGGTGACCCTGGGTTTGCAAAGGTTATGTTGGTAGAGAACAAGCTCATAACCTCATAATATAAAGTTGGTAGGATCAAGAACCCCTGTTATCCAATTTATAGCTATTTTTATTTTAATCTGTGGTCTAGGGTTCCTAAAAGGCTCTCAAAAACCAGATTTGATCTTGGGAACTGACCCCAAGAGGATAATTCTCTCTTAGGCTCAATAACCCCACCTGGAATCACTATATTAAATCTCTAGATACAGCTCATATTTGAGCTCTGTATAGTTTCCAGCTCCTATACAGACATTCAAAGTAATAATTAATAATTTATTGTAAATAAAAGAATAGTCTTTATCTCACACTATAGAAAAGGCAGAAGTCACAAAAGATTCATAGTAACCCATAAACAGACTCAGGAAACACATAACTCTCCTTAAAAGGCAACTCAGCTAGAGGTTCTCATCAGGGAAACATTTTGACATTCTGGAGGATTCTTAATCCTCCCATGATGTTCTACAAGTCCCTTACAGACCTTTAGTGTTACACAGTGGTTTAGATTCCCTTCAGAAGACAAACTTATTTCAGGACTACTGAACAAGTAATCAATCCCTTTCCCATTGATCCTTCACTAGATGAATATCTTTTCTCTGATAAAATTCTGCTCAGAAACACATGTATGATCACACTGCTTCAGGAAATTTGCTCTTCCCTCTTAAAGGTTCAATTTCTGAAACTTTAAACTTGAAAACTCACAAACTTGGTAAAACCCACAAGAAAAACCTCAAAACTGACACAATCCAGGTAATCTCCCCTCTTGGATTAGAGAATTAGGCACATGTCTTGATCCTGCTACCTAGGTCCTTCAAAATTCACCTTTCCTCCACACAAAATTTGTTTTTCATACATATTATTCAAAGACTCTGCCTCTGTTTCTGGAAGAAATCTGCTAGTTCCCCTCAGAATTCAGTTCCATTACTCTGCACACTAGTCTGTTTTCTAATCAAGAAAAAACATAAATGAAACCCAAAAGAAACTCAAAAAGGCTCATTTCTTATAATCTTATAAAGTTAACTGGAGGAATTCATCAAATTGAGCAGTTTCTCTTCTGATCACATACACACCCCCTTCCTCACCTTCCATTTTATCATAAAAATGAGAAAGACTTTGAATATGAATGCAATTATGGACAATGTATTGTTCTAGGACTAGTCTAATATTAGAAGAGAAACTCTTCAAAGGAATATTTGTAACTCAGGGATGTAATTTTCTCACCACAGCAACTAATAAAACTATTAACTGTCTACTAATATTTCTGACTGGATTACCTTCATACCCCATACCTCCCATACCCCAAATTTAATTCATTAACTTCTCCCTCCCCCACCCCAACCCATCCCTTTTCCAAACATCCACATTTCTGTCAAGGGCTCCTTCCTGTAATTAAGTTTCACAATCTAAATTATCTTCAAATCCTCACTCTTGCTCAACTCCATATATAAATTGTTTCCAAATCTTCTACATTTAATCTTCATAACATCTTTTGTTTCCACCCCTTTCTCTCTACTCACACAACTACTACCATTCTTCAGTTCCTCATTACTTCTTGGCTATACCATTTGTAATAGTCTCAAGTCTCTCTAATTCATCTTTCTCACAGCTGGTAAACTGATTTTCCTAAATAAACTCCAGTAGTTCCTTATAAACTTCTTGAATCAAATATAAATGCCACTTGACATTTATAATTCTCTACATCCTAGCTGCCCCCTACTCTTTTTGCATTTTTATACATTAACATCCACCCAATTTGACCTTTTTTAAAAAACATTATTTTTTTTTTTTAAATTTTGAGTTTCAAATTCTCTCCATTCCACAAACCCTTCCTCTCTCATGGAGAAGACAAGCAATATAATAGCTATTACACAAGTGAAGTCATGCAAAGCATTTCCATATTAGTCATATTACAAAAAAAGCAAGAAACATAAAGAAAGTGAAAAAAATATGCTTCAATCTGTGCCCTGAGTTCATCAGTTCTCTCTCTGGAGATAGATGGTGTTTTGAAATTGACTTGGATCATTGAATTGATCTAATTATCTAAGATTTTCACAGCTGATCATCATTACAATATTGCAAGTGAGTAAGATTTAAGGACCACATTGTATGTCAATTCTGTCATAGTGATATCATTTTGATCCTTTTTCAAGCACAATGGACAACAACCAACCAGTAAGTGACAGAGTTAGTATTTGTAATATAGAGTTAGTGCTTTCAAATTTGCATTCCTTCCCACAGCATGGCACAGTGGAAAGTATGTAACATTTAGAATCAGAAGTTCTGGGTTTGAATACTGACTCCCCAATTTAGTATATTATTATTTTGAGCAAATCACCACTTCTCTAAGT
The DNA here is from genome assembly GCF_037893015.1 of Macrotis lagotis. Taxonomy (NCBI): domain Eukaryota; kingdom Metazoa; phylum Chordata; class Mammalia; order Peramelemorphia; family Peramelidae; genus Macrotis; species Macrotis lagotis. The sequence continues at coordinate 227,997,004 of NC_133666.1, read as the reverse complement.
CTCATCTGTAAAATGAGGTAGTTGAACTAAATGTCCTCTAAAGTCCCTTCTAGATCAAAAAGTAAAGTTCTATGAACATACTGAGAAATTTAATGTGAGCATTATTATATTCATTTGGCAGATGAAGAAATTAGAATTCAGATAGATTAAATAATTTGTTACAAGTCATACAGCTAGAAAATCCCAGATCTGGGTCTTATATTCATGTCTCTTAGCTTCTAGTCAACTTTTTTTTACAAGATACACATTGCTTTATAAAGATAAGTGGTTTATTTCTCTATTTTTATCTTATAACTGTTCTCCACCCAAAACAACATGTTGGATTGTGCAGGGAGGAAAAGTAAAAGTAAAGTAATGGACAAGTCTGACTCATCAGAGAAAGATCCTTGATTCTTTTCTCAGAGAATTTTGACTCTAAATCAGTAAAATCATGAATCAATTTTTAAAAATGGTTCTTCCCTATGGGGAGGCGATATTTATTTTTCAATAAATATATGAACTATTGAAAGAAATAAATGCCTTTTCACTGATAATTAAATTTTCATGTTTACATAAAAGGAGCTACTTTCATCTTCACTAGGAATACTTCTAGGTTAATTTCTTGGTTAGAGTAAAAGGTAGTAATTCTGTATTTTTTTAAAAGTTGACACCATATTATTGTTTGATTGAACAATAAAAACAAAAAAGGGTATTTTACAATGTGACTGAAATCTAGCTTGTCACAAGTTTTTTGCTTACTTATTTTTTTATTTTTTGGAATAAGTGGCCAGTGAATAGTTAAGGATGAAACTTAGGTTGCAAAGTATGAGTTACTAGGAGGTATAGTGAATGAAGTGGAGGTTTTAGGGGAAAAGATGAGTTTTGCTTTGGAAATGTTGAGTTTAAGATGTCTAAAGATCATCCTATTTGAGATGTACATCAAGCATTAATATTTCTATAGCAGTGGAAATAGGTGGAAGCAATATCTTTACAAAGGAACATGGTAGCTTCATCTTGTGTCCTTGTAACTTTTCACCAAAATAGAAGTTTGATATCTTTTGACAAGTTATTATTTTCATTTGACAGTTTATTATTTTCACCCAATTTCTACTTTATTTAAAAAAAAAATCCAAATTAGCCAATGGCTTATTTTATTTTTTTTAACTCCTACACTAATGCATTGTTGGTAAAGTTGCAAATTAGGCCTACTCTTCAGAGAACAATTTGGAACTATGCTCAAAGGGCCATATTGACCCAGAGATATAACTTTTAGGTCTTTATGCCAAAGAAATCAAAGAAAAGAGAAAAAGAGCTAATGTATAATAATAATTTATAGCAGCTCTTTTTGTGCTGGCAAAGAACTGGAAATTGAGGAGATGCCTATCAACTGAAGAATGACTGAACAAATTGTGGGATGTGATTGTGATGGAATATTATTGTGTTAGAATAAATGATGAGTAGATTTTCTGGATGGGGCCAAATTGATGGTCCAAAGTTAGGAAGCTCCAGAGCCTTTTCCAAAGCAGATATTTTAAAGGAACTTCAAGAAAAAGTGTGTTGAGAGGGAAAAGGGGGAGTATAGACTACTGGAGTCTGGAGAATTGGAAAAACAGTAAGAGGCTTTTAACCACAGCACACCTAATGTACTGGAGCAGCTCTTCCAGCAGTGAGGGTCTCAATTCCAGCTTGGAGAATAAGGTTTAGAAGCTGGAATGGAATGGGCCATCCTAGAGGGAGCAAACCAGGAATACTGGAAACACTAGAATGGAAAAGCCCAGGGACCAGAACCCAGCATCCAGCAAATAAAGCTTGGGTCTATACTGTCTATACCACAGGAACAGAACTCAATTTAACAAATGATCAGAAAAACAACAAAAAAAAATACTAACCATTGACAGCTGCTATTCTGATAGGGATGATAAAAACAATATATCAGAAGAGGAAAGCAGTGACAAAAAGCCTATATGTGAAGCCTTCCTAAAGGATTAATGAACTGGTCTCAATTCCAAAAGAGACTTCTTGGAAGTGCTCAAAAAGAATTTTAAAAAGTAAAGAAGAGGAGAAGAAAAATGGAGAAGAAAAATAAGATTCATTCAGGAGAAATTATTGAAAAATTAACTGAAGAAACTGTAATTTTAAAAGTAAAAATTGACCAGGTAGAAAATAAAATTAACTAATTAATAAAGGAAACAAAAATGCTAACTGAAGAAAAATAAAATTTAAAAAACCAGAATTGGGGAGGGGGCAGCTAGGTGGTACAGCAGTTAGAGCATTGATCCTGGAGTCCAGGAGGACCTGAATTCAAATCTGGCCTCAGACACTTAATAATTACTTAGCTGTATGTCCTTCAGCAAGTCACTTAACCTCATTGCCTTGCAGAAAAACCAAAAATAAAAAAACAAACAAAAATTGGACAAATGAAAATGAATGACTCTATGATACAGCAAGATTTCACCAAGCTAATCAAAAGGCTGAAAAAATAGAGAAAAAAATATAAAATACCTCAGAAAAAATGATCAATCTGGAAATTAGATCCAGAAGAGATAATTTATGAATTATTAGTCTTCCTGAAAGCCAGATCAGAAAAAGAGCCTGGATGATATCATGCAGGAAATTATCATGAAAAATTGTCCTAATGTCCTAGAAAAAGAAGACTAAAATAGTTCTTGAAAGAAACTTTTGATCACCTCCAGAAATAAAAACTCTAAAGAATATTGTAGTCAAATCTCAAAATTCTCAGCTAAAGAAGAAAATACTGCAAGCAGCCCAAAAAAGTACTTTAAACATTAGGTAGACACAATCAGGACTTTATTGGATTCAACATTAAAGGATTGAAGGACCTGAAATATGATATTCTGAAGGGTAAGTGTGTTTGTATTACAACCAAGAATCACCTATCCTGCAAAATTCAGCATATACTTTCAGGAGATCTTTCAGTAAAATAGAGGATTTTCAAACTTTCCTGATAAAAAAACCAGAACAGAAAATATAAAGACTCAAGAGATGCATAGAAAGGTAAATGGAAGGTGTGGGGAACTGTTAGTTAACTCTTGAGAACTGTACTGTCTTAAGACAATTGAAAGGAACATATTTTGACAAAGGGTTTGGGTATAAATTGACTGTAATGTGATCAAGCTTTTAGCTCTTGAGTGATTTTACTTTATATGATATAGGTCATGAGAATTATATTTCTATAGAGGGTACTTGGAAAGAGAGTGTGGTATAAGTTGGTTATTATTTAATGATGTTTAATGGCTCTTGAGAATTATATTTCTAATGGAAACAGTATACTTGGGACAAAAGTTGTGGATAGAAAGTGACTATGAAGTAATGTTGCTTATAAATTAATCAGTCAACTCTTTGAGAATTGTACTTCTATCTGGACAGATGAAAAGAGTGTATCTTGATAAAGGTTGTGGGAATAAGACAGATTTAAAACAATCAAGATGTGAAAAAAAAAGAATTATGCTAGTAGAAGGCAAGACATTAGAGGATAAATAACACCACATGAAGAGACACAAAGACATATTAAAGTAGAGGGAAAGAAGGGAGGATGTGAACCCTGAAGTATCAAAAACATATCCATTCTCAATTAGGTTTAACTTAGCTACTCTGATCAGTTCAATGACATAAGACAATTCCAAAGGACCAATGATGATAAATGTTCTCTACCTCTAGAGAGAGGACTGATGAATTCTGAATTCATTTTCATTTGTATAATTCATTTGTCCAATTTTTGTTTGTTTTTTGTTCTTTGGGGTTTTTTTACAAGGCATTGTGGTTAAGTGGCTTGCCCAAGGACACACAGCTAAGTATGAATGAAAAAACTGATTAAAGGGAGGGTAAAAGTAAAAATAAAGGTAAAGTAAAAATTAAAGTCAAAAAGAAAAGAAAAAAAGGAGAAAGGGAGAAGGAAGGGGGACAGGACTGAAAAAAAGAGCTCATCAAGAGACAGAAATTAAAAGCCAACTATTGATGGGGAGGGATAAAGGGAAAGGAAAGAGAAAAAAGGGGGGAAAATAACACAGAGGGAAATGGAGTTAATAATCATAACTGTAAATATAAATGGGATTTTTTTTCTTTCTTTCTCATAGTTTCCCCCCTCCCACAGTTCTAATTCCTCTTTCACAACATGACTAATATGGAAATATGTTAATCACTAGTGCATATGTGTAACTTTTACTAGATTGCTTCCATGGGGAGGGGTTAGGGAAGGTAGGGTGGTAGAAAAATGTGAAACTCATAAACTTGAAAAAGGATGAATGCTAAAAAACTGCCACTGCACATGATTTGAAAAATAAAACTAAAAAAAAGAAGAAAACATGAGGGATGGGACTTCAGAAAAGCCTGGAAATACTTGCATGAATTGAAGAGAGCAGATGCAGAAAAATCATGAAAACCAGATCAACAGCTTGGTGAAAGATATACCAAAAAATACTGAAGAAAATAATATGTTAAAAAGCAGTTTAGGCCCAATGGAAAAAGCAAAACAAAAGGCAAATAAGGAGAAGAATGCCTTTAAAAAGTGGACTTGGTCAGTTGGAAAATGAGATAAAAAAGCTCTCTGAAGAAAATAACTCCTTCAAATGCAGAATGAAACTAAAGGAAGCTGATGACTTTGCAAGAAATCAGGAAGAAATAAAACTTCCAAAAAAAAACCCAAATTAGAAGGAAATGTGAAATATCTCACTGGAAAAACAACCAACCGACCTTGAAAACAGATCCTGAAGAAATAATTTAAAAATTATTGGGCCATCTGAAAGCCATGATCAGGAGAAGAGCCTGGACTTCATTTTTTTTCCCAAGAAATAATACAGCAAAATTGCCCTGAGATCCTAGAAGCAGAGGGTAAAGTAGAAATAGAGAGAATTCACTGGTCACCTCCTGAAAGAGATCCCAAAAGAAATTTGGAATATTATAGCCAAATTCCAAAACTTCCAAATCAAAGAGAAAATTCTAAAAGTTGCCAGAAACAAGCAATTCAACTACTGAGGCTCCATAGGATTACACAGGATCTGGCAGCATCTACATTAAGGGCTCATAGGGATTGGAATATAATATTCTGGAAGGCAAAAGATCTTCTTTACAACCGAGAAAGCTGAACATCCTCTTTCAGGGTAGATGGACTTTTAATGAAACAGGGGACTTTCAAACTGTCCTACTGAAACAACCAGAGCTGAACAGAAAGTTTTATCTTCAAGTATAGGACTTTGGTGAACCATAGAGGGGATGAGAATGACTAACTATGAGGAACTTAATGATATTGAACTGTTTGTATTCCTGCATCAGAATAAGATATTGATAACTTACATGAACTTTCTCATTTATAAGAGCTGTTAGAAGGGGCATATATAGACAGGACACAGGAAGGAGAGGGATATAATGGTATAATATAGTGAAAAAAATGGAATGAATGGGTGATAAAGTGAAGAACTAGGAGGAAAGGAAAGGACATGAGGAAGAAGCTAAGAAATTTCACATGAGTCAAGAAAAAGCTTTTTCAATGGAGTGTAAGGGGGGAAGGCAAGGGGGAATGAATGAGCCTTCATTCTCATCAGAAATGGCTCAGAGAGGAAATAACATAAACACTTAATAGGGTGAGAATATCTATCTTACCCTAGAGAAAAATGAGTGGAAAGGGATGGGATAAGGGGGAATGGTGGGAGGGAAGGGGGGAATAGGAGAAAAGAGGGAAGATCAAGGGAGAGGGTACTCAGATTCAACACACTTTTGGACAGGGATAGGATGAAAAGAGAGAGAGAGAGAGAGAGAGAGAATAGAATAAATGAGAGTGGGGAGGAATAGAGTGGAGGGAAATACAGCTAGCAATAGCAACTGTGGGAAAAATATTGAAGCAACTTCTCTGGTAGACTTATGATAAAGAAAGCAACTCATCCCAGAGACAGGTACAATTGGAATCTCATATCCTTAAGGATATGATGTCTTTCTCATTATATTCAATTTAGATCAATGTCTACCATGGAAACAATGTAAAGACTAACAGACTGCCTTCTGTGGGGGGTGGGGGAGGGAAGCAAGATTAGAGGAAAAATTATAAAATTTAAAATAAATAAAATCTTTCTAAAAACTAAAAAAATAAAGTTATTGAATGGTTTATTTTTACATAGCAAACATTTACAGACTAACCCTAGTTCTTGAGAAGCCCTTTGTAACAAAGTATAAAGTAAAACTAATACTACAATGACCTCCTCTAAAAGTTCATGCATTTCACATATGTCATTCCTCTCTCTGTCTCTGTCAGTCTCTCTCTCTCTCTCTCTCTCTCTCTGTTAGAAACCTTTTTTCTTTCCTTCTTACCCCTACTCATTGAGAAAGAAAAAAATTCTTGTAACAATGATGTATAGTCAAATAAAACAAATTCCCTCAATGGCTATAGAGAGAAATATATATGACTCATTCTGCATCCTAAATCCATCACCTCGCTCCAGTATAATAGCATGTTTCATCATCAGTTCATTGGAATCATGAATGGTCATTGTATTGATTATAGCATTTACAGTCTTCAGAATTGCTTGTTTTTACAGTGTTATTGTATAAATTGTTCTGCTTGTTTTGCTAATTTATTCTTCATCCGTTTGTAAAAGTCTTCAGAATTGTTCACTTTTAAAATATTGATTTTATCATATAAATTGTTTTTCTAGTTCTGTTTACTTCAGCTCATTTAAATGTTTCCATCTTTTTTGAAATCATTAATTTCTTCATTTCTTACAGAATAATATTACTCTATCACATCCATAGATCACATCTTATTTAATCATTCTACAATTTATAGGCATTCCTTTGTTTCCAGGGTTTTTTCCCACTACAAAAAGAACTGCTATAAATATTTTTTATATAAAAAGGATTTTTTCCTTGCCTTTGATAACTCTTTTGACCATAGGACAAGCAGTGATAAAACTGGACCAGAGGGTACACATTGTTAGTAATTTTTGATGTAAAATTCCAAATTTTTTTCCAGAATAGTTGTACCTATTTACAGGTTCACCAGCAGTGTATCAAAGTTCCTATTTTCCTATAGCCCTTTCAATATTTATCGCTTTTCTTTTTTGTTACCTTTGCCAATTTGAAGAATATGAGATGAAATCTCACAATTGCTTTAATTTGCATTTATCTAATTACTAATATTTGGGAGCATTTTCTCATTGCTATAGATAACTCAGGTGTTTTCCCTTGATACCTGCTTGTGCCCAACCTTAAGTCATTTACCTATAGAGGAATGTCTCATAGTAGAGAATTCTTCTTATTATAAAATTTAATCAGGTCTTTCTTCATCTTGGAAATGAGACTTTATACATTATGAAAATCTAAGAAGAGGTTAATAAAATTGAAAACAACCTAAACCTGTAGAATTAAATAAAACTGGGATCTATTTAAAAATAAAATAAACCATTAACTAATTTAATTAAAAAGAACAGTATTAAAACACCAGTATTAAAAAGGGAAAAGGAAAATTTATAAGAAAAGAAGAAGAAATAAAGGATGCTATTAGAGACCATTCTGCACAATTATATAGCAATAAAACCATCACCTTAAACTAAATAACTGTTTTTCAAAAATATAAGATATCAGATTAGCACAAGATATAGAGAATTTAATCCAATTTCAAAGGAAGAAAATGAACAAGCTATAAATGAACTTTCAGAAGGGAAGAAAACTCCAAAACCAGAAGGATTCACAAATGGATTCAAAGAACAATCGATCTAAATATTATATAAACTATTTTTCAGAACTAGCAAAAAAGAAGTGATCCTTCATTCTGGAGATATGGGCTTGATACATAAACTAAGGAGAACTAAAACAGGAAAAGAAGCATAAACCATGAGCACATAAACATCAATACAAAAAATTTTAAATAAAATATTAGTAAACTCTACATCACATCACAATGATTTCCTCAAGACCAGTTTGGATTCGTACTAGAAATATTGGGTTAATCAAAATTAATATAATTATATCAATAGAGGCAGAATAAAGTTTTTGATAAAATGTATCAATTTCTGTTCAAAAGAAAGAACACTAGGAAACATGAATGAATGGGCCTTTCCTTAAGATGATCAATACTACAACTCTAACATTAAGATTTGCTATTTTACATAATGGAGATAACTAGAATCCTTTCCAATAAAATCAGGGATGAGACAAGCATGTCTGTTGTCAACAATTACTATCAATATTGTCCTACTTCTCCCTCACAATTTTCCCCACCTGCAAACAGAAATTCTCACCTGTAACAAATAAGTATAGTTAAGGAAAATAAATCCACACATTAGTCGTATCTGGAAATGTTAAATTTCATGCTGCACCACTAACCTACTGAGAGATGAGAACAAACAGCCTCTACAAACCCTCCCAGCAGCTGTATGGTCAGTACAGATAATTCTACATTACTTCTATGTATTTCATTGGTGGAATCACCAAGCAGATAAATTAACTCTCTTGTTCTTGATCAGATTTTGATACTAGTGCTGTGACTGGGTGGATAGCAAGATAGGCAGCACCAAGAATCAGAAGTTAGACAAATCATAGGAGTTGGGACACAAAATCCAAGGAGTTTTTAGTAGTCTATAATTGAAAAAAATACTATGTGACCATAACCAGAGGAATAGGGTAGGGAACTATGTAGTCATGACCCATAGACATAAATTTCATTTTTGTTTTGTCTTGCTAGCCCAGTGTCTTCTGACTTTATTTTTAAATAAAGCACATAGTTTTTGAAATAGTTTTATAAGTCTCTAGCCTCTCTTATTTCTAAGTCATAGTTTTCATCATTCTTTTTGAGACCCACTTTTGCACTGAAATAACAGTGTATTAAAATCTGTGTTGATTTAATTTGGAGAGTCCTATCGAGTTCTTAAAAGAATTTCTCTAATGGATACTAACATATATGATGCTCTGTGTTTGGCCTAACATGTTTCCATCTTCCCAAAATTATCTCATATGCAGTATTGTCAAATCTCTGTCCTTTCCACTCTAGCATGTAAAAAGTCATTTGACTTTATCTGTAAGAATACAGAACAAAAGTTATGAGCTTCAGTTTTATTCTAATTCCTCCCCATTTCCATTGTTGTAAGACTTAATGGACATTTCAAATGGGAAGTTTGGTAATATCTCTTGTAAATTGCATTTTTTTAAATTATTAAAGATCCACCTTCTCTACCTTGTCCCCTCCCCCACAACTGAGAACAAAAGAAAGACAAAATATGATACGAACATGTGTCAAATTAAAACAAATTTCTACAATGGCCATTTTTACCAGCTGAAGGCTAACATGTTTCTCTTCTTTTCTTTTTTAAATTTTTATTTATTTTATTATTAATTTAAGAAATAAAACAAGTATTTCCATAATATATCAGAATAGAGAAAAATGATTTTACAAGATTCTGAAAATCTATTTTGTTACAACTTGCTATTCCTTTAAACTATATAATAAAATTTTCATATGATTTTCCTTTTTCCTTCCCCCAGCCCTAGAGAAGATGGTTACCAATAGACACACATATTTCTGTGTGTGTGTGTGTGTGTGTGTGTGTGTGTATAAATGTATGTATATACACATATAAATGTGTGTATAATATGTATCCTATACATATATATAGTTATCAGTTCTTGCTCTGGATGCATATAACTGCTTCCCTTTATAGGTCCTTTACAGTTAATTTGAGTATTTATTATAGTCAAAATGACTTGGTTACTCAAAGTTGTTCTTAAAACAATATTGCTGCTACTGTATACAATGTTTTCTTGATTCTTCTCAGTTCTTTTCATTTTGCTTTTCATTATTTAATGGAAGACTATCCATGTTTTCCTAAAATCAATGAGCTCTTCATTTCTTATAGCTTTTAGTATTCCACCAGAATTGTATACCTTAACTTACTTGTTCAGCTATTCCTCAATTTACAAACATTCTCACAGTTTCCATTTATTTGCCTCCACAAAGAGAACTGCTATAAATATTTTAGAATATATAGATTCTTTTCATTTTTTCCTAATTTTCTTTAGAAATACATCTCCTGGTGGTATTGCTGGGTCAAAGGATTTAACCAGTTTAATAACTCTTTGAGAATAATTCCAACCATTCTTCAAAATGGTTGAATCAGTTTACAATTCCACCAATAATGAATTTTTCCACAACTCCTCCAACATTTGTAGTTTTTCCTTCAAGAATTTTAGTCAAGGGAAGCTAGGTGGCACAATGGATAGAGTACTGGTCCTGGAGTCAAGAGGACCTGAGTTCAAATCTAACCTCAGTCACTTAATAATTACCTGTGTGACCTTGGGCAAGGCACTTAACCCCATTGCCTTGCAAAAATCATTAATAATAATAATAACAATTTTAGCCTATATGATAAGTATAAAATGATATCTCAAAGTTGATCTAATTTGAATTTCTCTAATTAAAATCGATTAAAAGCATTTTTTCATATGACTACAAATTGTTTTGATTTCTTCACTGGAAAATTTCCCGTTCATATCCTTTGACATTTATCAGCTGGGGAATGTTTCATATTCTTGATTTTAGAAAGCTTTTTTATATATTTGAAACACTGAGACCTCTTTCTGAGAAACTGTATATAAAAACATTTCCCATTATTTTGCTAATTTTTTCTTCCATAAGGATATGATTTCTCTCTCAATACATTCAACTTAGATCAATGTTTGCCATGGAAACAATGCAAAGACTAACAGACTGCCTTCTGGGGGGGGGTAGGGGGAGGAAAGCAAGAATAGGGGAAAAATTGTAAAACTCAAAATAAATAAAATATTTCTTTAAAAATAATTTCCCCAATTTTTTGTTTTTCTTCTAATCTTTTCTTCTAATCTTGGCTACAAAACCGTTTTAATCTAATGTAATCAAAATTATTCATTCTACATCTTACACTGCTCTTTATCACCTGTTTATTTATTAATTGTTTACCTGTCCATAAAGAGCAGCTAGGTGGTACAGTGGATAGAGTACTGGTCTTGGAGTCAAGAGGGAGTTCAAATCTGGCCTTAGGCATTTGACACGTACTAGCTGTGTGACCTTGGGCAAGTCACTTAACCATCTCCAGTTGTCCTAATTCATATCTGGGTCCTGGACCCAGATGGCCCAGAGAAGAAAGTGAAGCTAGTGACTTAGCACAGCACCTCATTCAAATCTAATTCACATGCATGTCATGGCTTCACCTCCCCAATGTCATGATCTTCTTCATGAATGAAGGACAAATGTTATCAGCACTTCTCCATAAATCTGATAGGTTCTTCAAGTTTTCTTGTAATATCTCTCTTTATGTTTAGGTCATGTGATCCATTTTGATCTTATCTTACTAAGTGACATATGATATTGATCTGTGCTCAGTTTTTGCCAGGCTGATTTCCAGTTTTCCAACAATTTTTTTAAACCAAATAATGAATCCTTAACCTATAACATTAAATCTTTAAATTTGTCAAACATGAGGTTACTATGGTCTTTGCTGCTATAAATTTTATGTTTACTTTGTTCCACTGATCTTCCTTTCTATTTCTTAACCAGTACCAGACAGTCGATAATTGCAGCCTTATAATAAAGTATAAGATCTGATACTGCTAAACCGCCTTCTTTCATATTTTTTCAATTATTTCCTTTGCTTTCTTGACTTTTTGTTTTTCCAAATTAATTATTATTTTTTCTAATTTCATAAAATAGCATTTGGTAGTTTAATTGGGATGCATTAATATATAAATTACTTAAAATAAAATTGTCATTTTTATTAACTTGGCCCTGCCTACACATAAACAATGAATATTACTCCAATTATTTAAATCTATTTCTATTTTTATCAAAAAGGGTTTTTTAAATAATTTTTTTCTAATGGCTCCTGGGTTTGTTTTGGCAGATATTTTATACTTTCTAGAGGTATTTTAAATGCGGTCTCTTACTATCTCTTTTTGAAGATTTTATTTGGGATATATAAGAATAGTAACGTATCATTTATAGTCCTCAGAATTATGTTGATCAATAAAAATTCCTAGTTCTTTCAAAGTTGTTTGCCATTAACATAATGTTGACATTTTATAAATTGTTTTTCTGGTTCTGTTCATTTCACTTTGCATCAATTCATATAGGCCTTCCTATTTTTCTCAGAAATCATCTATTTCATCAATTGTTACAACACAATAATATTTTATCATTTTTATGATAACTTGTTCAGTCAATTCTCAATTTCTGCGTACCCCTTTAGATTCTCATTCTTTGCTGTTTCAGAAAGAATTATAAATGTTTTTGTGCATACCTAGAAATTGCTTTATTTAGGACCAATCCCTCCCTTAATCTACCCTTCCTCTAATTCTCCCCTCTTTTCCTCTTTCCCTTCCATTTCCTTATTGAATGAAATATATTTCTGAAACCAATTGTGTGTGTGTGTGTGTGTGTGTGTGTGTGTGTGTGTGTGTGTGTGTGTGTGTGTAGTATTGTGTGTGTGGTATTCCTTCTTTCGGCCAGTTTAGATAAAAACTTGGTTCAAGTGTCAGCCACTCTCCACCCTCCTCTCCCCTCCTTCCTTGGTCTGCCAGAACACCTTGATTATATGAGATAATTTCCTCTAAGTTTCCTCTTCCTTCTCACCTCCTTCCAGTGTATTCTTCCCCTCTCTTTCCATTCTTCTTTTAAAATCATTAAGACATAAAAACACTCTGAGAAATTGACTAATTAGATTCTTTCTAAGAGTTCTAAAGATGATAATGTTCAGAGAGGACACATGTATCATCTTGTCATATTTTGCATGTAAAAATTTATACTTCTTTCAGTCTTTATTATCATTCATTTATATTTATATTTATATGTTAAGAAATATTTTTATGCTTCTCTTAACTTCTGTGTCTAAACTTCAAGATTCCTATGTAGCTCTGGTCTTTTCATCAGGAATGCTTGGAAGTCTATTTCATTTAAAATTCATCTTTCAGTTTTGCTGGATAAGATATTCTTGGCTATAAACCTATATCTTTTGCTTCTAGTATATTATATTTCAAACTTCTTTATAGTAATACCTACTAAATAGTATGTTATCTTGACTGTGGTTCCTCAGTATTTAAATTCTTCTTTCTAGAAACTTGAAGCATTTTTTCTTTTATCTAGAAGTTCCAGATTTGGGCATAATGTTCCTGGGAGCTTTCACTTTGGGGTGTCTTTCAGGAGGTAACTAGTGAATTTTATTTCATTTTGTCCACTATAAGAGATTTGAGCAGTTTCTTTTATGATTTTTTGATATATAAGATGTATAATTGTCTGTCTGTCTCTTTTCTCTCTTGGAGATAGTTCAATGATTCTTAACATTTATTTTTCCTTGATCTGTTTTTTAGGTCATTTGATTTTTATATGAGGTATATTGTATTTTCTTCCATTTTTCAGTCTTTTGACTTTACTGTTATATTTCTTATTGTCTCATGAAGTCAGTCATTAGCTTTTCAATTCTTTCTTCTATAGTTCTCATTTATTTTCTATTTTTTCCCTCAAGCACCTTAATTTTATTTATAAAAACACTTCTAACCATGTTTTAAAACTGTTACTTCATTTCTTCCAGGTGTTATAATTGAGTTTGTTGCCCAAGCAATGTTTTCCTTTGTGGTTTTGCTTGTAAATATTTGGGAGTCATTCTGTATTTGGGTCTGCATTCTCTATCCCCTTAATCTCTCTTTATGGTGGAATTTTTTCTTAGTTTGCTTATTCTCCCAGTCCACTCCCTGATTTCAAAGAGTTGATATTTGGGCTGAATTTTGCTTTATTTTTGGAGGAAAAAACTGGACTGGTCCTTTTGTTGCTTTCCTAGGGTAGCACGTTTTGTGTCATTCTAAGATCTTCTAGAAAGACTGAGATGTAGATTTCCGTGCACCCAAAGTCTTATCCATGAGTTCTGCCCATAAATTCTGAGTTTCTAACCTGGGTTTGGGTCTAAGCAATAACAACTGCCACTAGACTCAGTCCCTATCAACTTATTGGAAAGCTCTGTTGGTTCAATGTGACAGCATTACTGGTTTTCCTTGAACTGGGATGCCTAGCCTGATTGTGCCTCCGTAGGAAAGGCTAGATGTGGAGCTGAGACTCTGCTCTGTTCCTGGAGTCTGTTTTATTGTTGCTGCTTGCTTTTGATCTTCTTCCTTTTTCTATATGGGAACCAGGGTCTCCCTATATGACAGTGTAATAGATCTAAGGAATAGTTCCATTTCTCAGTCTACCATAGTTCTATGATAGGGAACTCTGTAGTGGGCAACAAAATTTCCATTTTGCTCCTATCCCTGTCATATTGTCCACATTCCTCTCTATCTCTCTATGTCAAACTGACCTGGATACATGATTTATTTTTCTTTTGGATTTACCCATCAGTATTCAATCTAATGCATTTTGTTGTTATTGTTTTTCCTTTGTTCTCAAAGAAGACCATATATTGGGTGCATTTTATAGGTCTATTTGGAGGAATTTTGTGGAAGTGAGCTTGCTGAATTGCTTCCTGCTGTTCTACCATCCTGATTCCTCCTTTAACTCATAGAAAATTTTAAATCATAGATCCAAAACAGAATTCCCTTTTGAGGGGAAGTCCCCTATCAGACTAAGGGATCCCAGTAGTCACTATATGACTATATGACAAAATCAGTTCATATGTTCTAAAAAAAGAGGTTCTACTAATACAAATTTCTAAAATGTTCTCACAGATCTCTTGAACACCATAATTGTCCAATTATATATAATATTCTCACCTTAGCTAAACCCTAGAAAATTATAAGTAATACTAAAGATCAATTACTCAGCTTATTATGAATTAATAATTCCTTACATTTCTTAATTATTCATATGATATTTGCATGTTAAAAGGATGGTTGTAGTTGATGGATTATGTAGGAAAGATTAAAGGTAGCCTTTCCCTTTATACCTTGACTACTCTAACTGCTGACATACTTTACCCATTTTCACATGGAGGAACCAACCACCTGGTAGCCCTCTTCTAAGTTGGCTGACCCTTTTCCTAGGCTACTCACTGTTTTGTAACCCAAAGAAATAATAGATTAAATTATTTACTAACTCTGAGACAAGTCACCTAAACCTCTGCTTTTCTTTAAAATTAGATCATCTGGATTATATGGTCTCCTAGAACCTTTTCAACTCCAAATCCTGTGAACCAGGAAAATCTTCTGTCAATAAAAAAATTTGACTTTGATTTTCTTTTCTTCCTTATCCTTCTCTGAGTATTTTAAAATACATATGTGTTCTCTCTCTCTCTCTCTCTCTCTCTCTCTCTCTCTCTCTCTCTCTCTCTCTCTCTCTCTCTCTCTCCCTTTTATGACATTTAGAATACTAAAACTCTAAAACTGATCCCAGACATGACTCTACAAGATTGTAGAAATGGCGTTGTTGTTTTTCCTCCTATAAGTTAATTCATTCAATTCTGAAACTCTCACCACCCCCTGCCCTAGATCCCTCCCTTCTCTGATGGGAAGAGGTTACTGGTCATCGGTGAGCTCCTCCGTAATCCTCTTCCATTTGAGGAAGGTATTCAAGAAATTCATCTCATCATTCTTCCACCATCTGACCTCCTGGATTTCATGATCTCTAAAAACTCATTC
Source organism: Macrotis lagotis (assembly GCF_037893015.1). Classification (NCBI taxonomy): domain Eukaryota; kingdom Metazoa; phylum Chordata; class Mammalia; order Peramelemorphia; family Peramelidae; genus Macrotis; species Macrotis lagotis. Next base: position 227,981,431 of record NC_133666.1, on the reverse strand, counting down.
TTCTGCAAGATGAAATCAACTCTATAACTCAAATGTCTTCAGATAATTTCCCAGTCCCACTGGCTGAACTTTGCTATGCCCCACATCACTGCATGTTCCTTTCCTTCATGTTTCCAACTTATTTTATGTGTTATTGTTCCACCTTAGATTGCAAGTTCCTTGAGAACAGGGACTGTCTTATACCTTTCTTTGTTTCTCCAGTGCTTAAAGCAGTGTCTGGCATACAGCAGAAACTTAATAAATGTTCAATGACTAATGACCGTTAATTCATTTATTGTTTTATTTACTTAACTTATATATTAATTTATTCTTCTGCTATTTATTTGCTAAATTATTTTACAATAATTATCTTTCCCTCCCATTACTATACCCTCTCCCCACCAAATCAACAATTTAAAAAAAGTAATAATGATGATAATATACTACTTAGACAGCTTAGGTGACACAAGGGACCTGAATTCAAATCTGGCTTTAAGATGCTTACTAGTTGTGTAACCCTGGGTAAATCACTTACCCCAGTTTACCTTAATTTTTTTATCTGTCAAATGAATTAAAAAAGGAATTGGAAAATCACTCTAGTATCTTTGCCAAGAAAATACCAAATGGGTTCATGAAGAGTCAGACATGACTGAAACAACTGACCAACAATAACCCTCATTGGAATAAATACTCAGAGTTAAGTAAAACAAATTCCTGAATTGGCCATGTTCAAAAACATATCTATTCTGCATTTAAGTCCATCACTTTTTTGGTAGGAGATGGGTACCATATTTCATCCCAACACCTCTGTATTGATGGTTTATTATTACATTGATCAGAATTTTAAAGTCATTCAAAATTGTTTTAGAAACACATTTTGTATACACATTTCTATGTTCCATAGTAACTAATGCAGCATCATGCAAATAGTAGATGTTCTTTAGAAGCTAACTGAATTGAATTTTAGGCATCCTTTAATTCTCATATTCTCTTACTTTCTCTGTCTTCCAGTGATTGATTCTCTACTACCACATTGGAAACGTTTTCATATTGTCTTTGACCAGTTAATCAAGATTCTTGCCACCTTTTCCACTTCAAATTTTCAGGTAAGTTTATTTTAAATTGACTGTTATAATAAAAAAAAATCGAAATGTCATAAAGGAAGTTAATTGTACAAGTTTCAACTGAGGTACAGGATAAAGAAGAAAATGCTTTAAAATGCAACATTAAAATATTATTTTTAATGAATAGTTCTTTACATTTCAAATCGCCATCATTCATCCCAAGATCATCTGTGTTCTGGGTCAACCCTAAACACACACACACACACACACACACACACACACACACACACACACAGAGAGAGAGAGAGAGAGAGAGAGAGAGAGAGAGAGAGAGAGAGAAACCCAGATTCAGAGAATATCCATGACATAGGTTGAGTAAATGGAGAGGTTTGAACTATAAGATATTCTACCAGTAATCTTGTTTCACCTATCCTTTCTTTTCCCCCTACTTTTCCTCCCATTTGTCCTATTCTTGCTTTGGATATCCTTGTCCTGGTATGAAGCATAAGACACAGATATAAAAATAGGACTTGGAAAAAGATAAAATATTGACTCAGTGGGCAAGAAGTAGATTGGTTATATAACTAGAGAATATTGTGTGGGAAAATATATGAGGACAGGAAAGGAATAAAAAGAAAAGTCATACCATTACCTTGAACAGGAAAAATAAACCATATTTAACACTTTGGTTTTTTTTGCTTTGATTTTTTTCCTGGAGAAATTCTACAGTACCGAATCCCTCAGTTTCTCTTCTAGATTTCACATCCTATCTGCCCTTTCATTATTGCTCTTTCCAGCACCACCAGTAACCAAAGGTTGTTGTAGTAGGAGGTGACTAGGAATGTCATGAGAATAAAGGAATACATTTATTCCCTGTACTTCTCCCATGGAGTAACTGTGAGAACTTGGATGAATCATTTAACTATCTTGGTCTCAGTTTTTTCATCCATAAAATGGAGATAGTATTTGTTCCATCCTTATTATAAGGATATTAGGAAGATAAAATGAGATAATCAATGCTTAGAAATCTGTGAAGTATTATACTTTATCTGTACCTGCTTCTCATAACTTTTTCTTAAATCTTTGTTTTATGTCTTAGCTCAATTTCTTTGAATCTAGGGTCTCATTTCTTTCTCCCTTCTTTAGGTGACATGATTTCTTATTTCTACACTTTTAAAATCATTTTATTTTATTTTTCTGTTTTTAAGTGCCCTTTCCAGGTTTCTTAGTATTTTAGGCTTATTGACCCATATTCTATCAATATATATAATAAATGAATGTACAATCTTAGTTTTTCTTAATTGCATTTGAAAATTAAGAATAATTTTCCTGAGAACAATAATTTTCTAGTATAACAGTATATACATATATATATATATATATATCCAAAAAACTTACCTTAAAATGAAGCTTTGTGGAATTTTCTTTGATATTCAATTTTATTTATTAATAACAAACCATAGTTTGAATGATTATTTGAATTTCAAAGTATATATGTAACAAATACAATCCAAAGGCAAAGCCGGGATGGTGGAGTAAAAGAAGCACTAAAGCTGAGCTCTCCCAATATTCCACTCCAAAGAATTTTAAAATAATGCCACAAATTGGATTTCTGGAGTTGTAGAGTCAACAGAAGGTCAGGGTGAGCATTCTTCCAACTCAAGATAACTTAGTAGGTTAGGAGAGATTTGTGACACAGGAGTAGAGTCTGGCCCAGAGCCCACATGGATGCATCACAGCAGTGAAACTTGGTGGTATTGACAGCAGCAGCAGCTTTAGAAAAAGATAAGGGCAATTGGTCAGAAAGAGAATTTCCTTAGACCAGCACTGGGCACAGGACTTGATGCTGTTTGGCAGCTTCTGTGCCTCTACTCACTTACAGGTCATAGTTGAAAGACAAAGAAGAGTGCTTTCAGTCACAAGGGAGCAGGATCCCTGAGGAGCAGTTATCACTTGTTATTCCAAGGTAGCAGGGTACCAGTGCAGATCAGAATTGTGACTATACCTTTCCCCAGATCACACCACCATTAAAGCAGCCAACATTTTAAACCCCAAGAACTGGCTCTGAAAACATCAGTACCAAAATGAAAATAACCCTGAAGATTGTGACAGTAACCCTTCCATACCACAAATGTCACAAATAGAGCCCAACTTTAACATGAAGTTCAAAATTAAGAAATAGGTTGGGAAAAGGAGCAACCAACAAAAAAGAAACTTTTATTTAAAAATGACTGTGATGATAGGGAAGATCAAAACACAAATTCAGAAGACAGTGATGCTAAAATAACTTTAAGCAAAGCCTCAAAGGGAAGAAAAAATTTGAATTGGACATAAGCCCCCCCCCCCATTCCCAGAATAGTTAAAAATGAGTTTTGAAAGCAAATATAAAATGGTAGAGGAAAAAAATTAGATAATGAAATGACTTGCTAAAGAAAATAACTTGCTAAAAAAAGCACAAAACATTGAAGAAAGACCCTAAAAAAAGAATCAGAAAATAGAGGTACAAAACATCATTAATAAAAGTAATTCCTTAAAAAGTGGAATTTACTAATCATAAAAAAGAGATTCAAAAATAAAATCTACCCTCTCTGAGTTATTTGTAAATAAAATTGAATTTCCATCAAGTTCCACAGTTTTTTTTGAAAGGGGACTTTTAAAAACAGCTTTTCAGTTCATTAAATATTTATTTTCATCTACTATGTGGTGAAAGATACAAAGATTAATAAAATAAGCAAAACTATCCTCACCCTCAAGAATCTTACATTCTACTGGTTTTGAATAATTAATACAATTGACTAGAATTAGTAAGTTTATATAAATTATATCAAATTATATAAATGTATATAATTTATATTAAATTATATACATTTATATAATTATTTTATTGTTAATGCTCATTGTCTTCTATTTTAAGAATTTTCTACAATTCTTCTGTCATAATAGTAATGTGATGTGAGAAAATTAGTAAGGAAATTTTTTAAATGCTTGCATTTTTTCTATTAATAATGCTTCCATAATGTTTCTTGTATTCTCATGTCACTAAGCCTTTTTCTTTCATCTTCTTGTTCTTTATATTAAGAAGAAACCTAAAAAAGAAAGCATTGTACTAATTATTTTAACGAATCCTCATAATACTCCTAGGAGTTAAAAAAGCAATTTCCTGTGGGCAATGGGATCTTAGCATTTTTCCTCTATCATGATCAGTCATCATTCTTGTTTTATTCTTTAAAATTATTTTTTTAAAAGATCAAATAAAGCTTAGAACTGAATATTTATGTTACCAGGGAACCACAGGCAAAGAGGAAGTATGGTCTGGTGGATTGCATCCTGGATTTGGAGTCTGGATATATTTATTTTAATCCTTTTTTAACACTTCCTTAGCTATGAGCAAGTCACTTAACCACTATGGACCTCAGTATTCTCATCTCTAAGGAGAGAAGGTGGGAATGAAGTGGCAGAGTGGATGGAGTGTTAGAAAGACTTGACCAGGGACACTTAATAGCTGCCTTATCACTTAGCCCTATTCGCCTTGGTTTCCCTATCTGTAAAATTTGCTGGAGAAGGAAATGGCAAACCACTCCAGTACCAAGAAAACTCTAAATAGGATCATGAAGAGTCAGATAGGACTGAAAAGATTGAACAACAACAAAGCAGAGGAAATAAAATCTATTACACCTTGCTCACAAGGTTACTGTGAAACTTGAACTATTACATGTAATGTGCTATTTAAATCAGTTTCTATTATATATTTATTGTGTCCTTTGGATATGGCATGCTTGTTTGCTATATAACACCAATCTTATCTAAATGTTTGCAGAATAAAGCATAGATCTGACCATGGTGCTCAAAAGTTCCAGGGTCTTCCTATGGTTGACTTTTTTTGAACTACTTACACATTGTTCTCCTTTATGTTCCTCAGGCAGGAATTAAACAGTTTCTTTTTTGTAAATTAAAAAAATCCAAAATTGTTTCTAAATCACTTGTTTTCAGTCACTTCATTCACTCAAGAAATATTTATTATGTGCCTATTATGTGATATTAGTCACTGTGTTAGCCAGGTATTGGAGATACAAAGATATAAATATAATTTTACATAATAATTTAAGCTCCTGTTCTGCTTGGGAAGACCCACAGATATGTGTAAAAGTAAAAATAAAACTATCCAAAGTAATTTATAGAGGTTGGGGGAGGGGACTTTAGGGAGTAAAGAACAAGAAAGGCCTTCCTTAGCAGGTAACCCTTGAATTGTTATTCAGTGAATTTGAAGCACATCTTATAAAGGGAAGTAGAAGTGACTGGGTTTGGACCTCACTTCACTACCAGAACAATTCTGTTGAGTTTGACAGTGGGACACAGAGGGTATTAATGGTCTACTTGGAGGAACTGACACATTGAAAATGAGATTAACACCTTTCTGTTTTTACATTAACTTAGGCTAAAGTGTCATTTGCCTTAACTGGGGAATAAATTCAAAAGAGGAAAGATAGAATTATGAGCTAGGTATTTTTTTAAATTTAAATATTAAGTACATTTAATTTTTTTCTTTTTTGGTTCTTTGAAGACAAATGCGTTATGAAAATGAAAGCCACAATAATCTAGATGAATAAAAAGCTACATAGAAACACATGTAATCCAGCAGTTCTTTTCTGGCCAATGCTAATTGACATCTGGCTCAGTGTAAACAACATTCAGGAGTATTAAAAAATCTGAAATGAAAACACCATTTCAAAGAGTTGTGCTACCTTGCTGCTTGTTGCCAATTTCTGACTGTTCTAGAAATAGAAAGGAGCTAATACCAATGATTTATTCATTCAGATATAAGATAGCACTTTTTAATGCCCAGATTTCACCAGTCATCTAGTCATGTATTTACTAAAGATGAACCATTTCTATGAAAAAATATTGAAATTTTCAAAGCCTCAAAATCAAGTTAAATAAATGGGGAAATGGTGGGAGAGGAGAGGAAGCTTGAAGTGGACTTTGAGAGAGGTGACTCCCCTTCTTCAGATAAAAAAATGATATCTTGATTTTGCCTGGACACAGGATACCTAGCTTCATGGGTCTGCTAGTAAATGTTTAACAACCAGCTCTTTGGTGTAAAAAGAAAACCTATGGATGACATACTTTTAAATTTAATCTGCATTATTAGTATTTTTACATCACTTTAAATTTAGTAAACAAAAAAACAAATGAAAAGAAAACAAGCCCTAGTTTGTAGGGTTTATCAGTTTACATGGTACAAATGTTAACTCTGAAAATTAAAATTTAACTATTGTCTCTCATGAGCAGGTTTGAGCAGACTTCTGAACATCCTACTTAGCTTAGTCCTAGATTTCCCTCATGTCTTCAGGTTTTATCTGGTTTTTCATTTGCACATTAGCAATAATAACACTTGCTCATTTTCATTTGTACCCAGTAGGCAGTTAATAAAATACTTGTTGAATTGGATTGAATTAACTGTAGAAAGAGAAATAAAGGTAGGTGCTTATTTCCCTAATCAAATATTTGTCCTTATAAATTTGAGAATAAAAACAAACTGCTTAGCTCTTTATTCAGATAAAGGCATCTACTCCACTGTTTTTATAAGGGGTCTAAGTTGAAAAAGGGTAAAAGAACTTCAGGTATGTCAGTGATAACCATTCCTTCTTGGAGGGTTCCAATGATCATTCCAACCCATGCTGTAGAGAAAAGTATGAGGACAAACAGATTAGAGGGAGCACAGGGAGGAGAACCTAGTGCATCCTCAAGGAGAAACTGCAGAGGGATGTGCCAGTGGTAAGAATAGCTATTGCAATAAAAAACAATAAAACTGAGTGTGGGGAGGAAGGAAGAAGGTTGATTGCTTTGAGGTGAGATTGGAGGAAAGAAAAATAGCCATCCTAACAGGTCATCTAGAAAATGAGTCTATAAGCAATGTGAAAAATTAAAATACCTGGAACTGTGGCACAAGAGGAGGTAACATAACAAGGGACCTCCTAGGAATTATATAGTATACATATTGCATCATCAGGATCCCAGAGACCCTAGCTCACTTGGAGATGTCATGTCTTTTTGTATGAGATGTTTTGAAGATGAGGTGGGGTGGGGAGGGTGAAAGAGGAGGAGAATACACCAAGAAGAATTAAGGAGTCTGAAAGGAATGTAAGATTATGAAGATAAATGTTTACCTCTCGGATGTATTGTATCTCTTGAAATGAAACTGTTTATGAATAGTGCTGCATCAGTACTGCAAGAATGTGGGCATTGTCAGCAAATTGACTGTCACAGATGATTTGACACATTCTGATTTCCGTTTAGGAAAATATCTGTTAATCCTATTAGAGAGAAAGAGGAGAGAGTCTTGAGCAGTAGCTGTGAAAGATCGAATCACTCACTGATCTGACTTATTCTCCCAACTTCTGTCCCTCTAAGTGTCAATGATTTACAAGAGTCCCAGGGTCATACTTCTGACCAGCCCAGAATCCTACCTCAAACTAGCTTCACTGTTGAATAGAAGCAGGTCCAAATCGATGGGCTGTCCCTTTCTTAACTGAAGAGAAATCTTCAAATACTGTTCATCTTTCTTTCCTTGGTTTGTTCATGGATTTTGCTTCTTCCTAGAATACAGGTTTAGAGTGCTTAAATGTGTTTGGCAAAAGAAGTGATGTTGTTGGTTGATGAGTCCAATAGTGAATAACATACCTAGGAAGCTATCTGAGTTAAATCTCCCCAGTAGCACTAATTTCATAGATTCTTCCCTGTAGGGGAAAAGGGTCTCAAAGCAGTACAGGCAGCACTGGGCCTTGCATGGGAGCTGACCCATTCCTAGGCAATAGTACTTTTCTTCCCTTAGTGTTAAATCGTATTCCAGTGCCCCATATCTAGAAAAATCGAAATGAAAAACCTAGATAGAAACAACAGCTATACTGAAAAAGACTGTCAGGAGTGGATCTATAGTACATTTAGTTCAGTGTGCACCATACAAATTTTACAGATGAGGAAACTGAGGCTTTGAGAGATTAAGTCACTTCTTTAAGGTTGCACAGCTAGTTAACTGATAGCTACTTATATTTCTTTAGAAGAACCCAAAGTTTACTTCAGGTATCTGTTGATCTGTCTACATAGGGATCTAGTGTTTCTTGGAATGGAGCTCCTTTTTATACTCAGAACACTACTGAAAAGTCATTTCAACTCTAGATTATGTCCTCCCCAAGAAAATTGCTCTTTGCTAAGACTGAATGCCACTGTTGAGGCTCCCTTAAAAGGAGAAAAATAAAACAAAAAGGATAGGCTAGTATAGAAGCAGAAATCTGAACATATTAAGGAATTATTTAAAAATGCTTACTACAATATCTTCTCTGTTTTCTTTTCATATTTTTAGAGTTCCTAAGAGTTGTCCAGATTTTATGGAGAAACACTAGAGAAAGTTTTGGGGCATTTTATTACTCAAAGTATTTTCCATGCTTTGGGGTAAGAGCATGTTATAAGATCAAATGATATTCAAATTATGGCATATTGTTATTTCTGCATTTTCTGTTGTTGTTGTTTCTCTGTACTGAGACACATCCGCTGAAAGTTCATTGAAAAAAAAATCAGTATATTGTTGGTGAGATTTGGTGCCTGCCTAGTAGTAATATGGATATAGTGTCTGTTCCAGTTCACAAGTCCACATCCAAAGAAAGTCCATTGAAAGAAGAATGTTGACCATTCAGAGTGGGGGCCTTCCTCTTCTTTCTTCTTCCTCTTCCTTTTCCTCTCCCTCTTCCTCCTCTTCCTCTTCTTGTTTTGTTTTCTAAAGGTTGATTTTGAACCGGGGGACATCCCAGTTGTCTTGTCACTTAATATGATTTGAAAGTGAGAGTCTGTGTAGTGCTTTCGCCTGCCCTCAGCAATCAAGCTTCACACTCAGGAGGCTTTGATTGTAGGAGTTGCCTTATTTGCATTGATGAGGATGAGCCAGCTGCTAGAGCATACAGAACTGCACCTGACACAATCACGAGTTCGGGATTAGTGCAGGGAATCAGGAATCCACTCCGCTATGTGGCAATCTCAGCCCTACATTAGAAGCACTCATGCAAAATGACCCAAATTTGCAATGAACACAATTAGCAAGCCAAAGATGCATGTTAATTTGGGGGTCAGATATTTTCTTACATTTTTCCTTATTAAATATGAGAATTTGCACCTATTTTAGAATCACCTGAAACCCCCCTCCTTGCCCCACCAAAAGAATCCAGAGGATTGTAAAAACTATTCAGGCTCAGAATCTGAGAGTTACTCAGAATTCTCCCCACCCCCCCCCCACCGTTTATCCTAAGTTAGCCATCTGTATGGTGAGAGTTTTGCAATGTTATTCCCTTTAGGAATAATTGGAAGGCAAACCTTTACAAATAGGAAAATAAGAAAAAAATAATAATGCTGTTTCTCGAGAGGAATGTGGGGATTTCAGATTTATATATTGTATATATATAATATATGACATTATATATTATATACCTATAACACTTGTAGGGCATTTTAGTATACCTCTTATGTTTCCAAGGTTAGTTTGGTCAGACATAGCCACACACAGAGCTATTTTACAATTCTTTAAAAGTGCAAATGATTGTGTTGATTTTTGATAAAGATAGCCTATAAATCAAATGACTGAACAAAATCAAATCCTGGACTGTGTTTTTCATATGTTTGCACTCTATAGGTATTGAAATGCTCACCTATACTTTGAAAAAAAACATTTTGCAAAAATTGAATAAATGATCATTCGAAGCAAAAGCATGCAGTTCAAAAGCTAAACCTCCCATTGGAGAACAGAAAATTTAATGAGCTTTTAATGGAATGCAATGCTCAGAGTAGTAAATTATTTGTTAGTTGACGATGCAATCAGCATGCTGATTAAGGTTGCTTGGTTTTTTACTAAACATTAACTGAATGAAAACGGGTAGTGCTTGTTCTGCTTGGGGGGCTTTAAGGAAGCAAATGGACTTTCAGAACAGAGATTGTCAATAAAGGTGAGTGCACTCCAGGTGTCATTTGAATATGATGATAAAATACTTCTGATAAATATTTAAAAGCATTTTAAATCCACAATGTTCGCCTAGTGTATTGTGGACTCTGTTTAAAGAAACAGTGGGCCTTAGCAGGCCTTACAACAATCCCTCTATCTCTGTAGAAAGAAATATCTAGATTTGCTTTCTTCTATTGCAAAGCAAAAAATAGGGGTGGGGGGGAGGAGATAGGCTTTGAAAATACAAGCTAGGTGTGGGCTTGGGGACCAGGAATTGTTTGAGAATTTAGAATGTAAACCGACACTAGACAAAACAAAACAAAAAATTCAAAACAAAGAGAAAAAAAAAATGTGACAGCAGAGAGAAAAGGAGGGATGCCTGTATCTATGACTAGATTGAGATAAAAAAATATAATTAAGTGGGTTTCAGTTTTCCTGTATTATGGAGTTGTGCCAAAAATTGCGATTTAAAAAAAAACTGTTCATGAATGTATAAAAGATGGCATTGTGGGGCAAGACATATTTTAATATTGGTGCTACAGTTTGTCTGATTTGGGAGTCCTGTGGGGGTGGAGGAGGACCAGCAGCACGATGGGGAGGGGGTTTGGTGACTGCTTATTTATTATTTTGAGACTGTAAATATTGAATCTACATATGACGACATTAGTCACGTATTCTGCTAATCAATCTGTGTGTTGGTTACATATGTTCCTGTTTAGAAGACAGTGCACAATATTTTGTTACTAAATCTGTTTAAATTGGTAGATTTATGTACAAAAAAGGGTGGGGGAATTTTTTTTCCCTAAGAATTGAAGAATTATAGGTTCGGGATTTCATTTTGTCTGAACAGCTACAAGTTCTTCTATAAATCCCAATTAGTTTCATCATCGGTGATCCTCTGACAATGATCAGGTACCCTTAAAATCCGATAAATAACTATCTCTCAGTTTTAACTATTCCTGTTTATGACCCAAGAGGTTAAAAGCCTTTGACTGGCATTTGACTTCTGACCTCATATAAATGTTATCTTATCAGTTCCTGCTTGTTAACTTGTATTGAGTGCTTGTCCCTGATGGCTTTTAGATAAAGGGCTGGGTTTTTTTTTTTTTTAAATATATTTCCTAGTGGAACTGAACCATTTGCTTTGTTCTTTGCCTGCACTCTGAGCAGAATAACCTACTAACCAGTTATATTGAATGGTGTAAACCCCTCCAATATAGCTTTATTTATTCAGTATATTGTTTTCAGTTTAACTTTATGGGTAGAATCTTGTGATTTAAAAAAATACACTATTATCATAAATAATAGCAGTAATTATTAGTCATCAACCCTTTAATATATTTGTCAGGGAAACTGAGCAACTTGATATCCCATCTTAAAAAAAAAATAAACCACACACATAAAATTCAATTTTAGCTTTGCATTTTGCACCAGCGTGAGATGAGTTACTGAGATAATTTATGGAAATCTTGTCTCCCCAGACCTCAGAAGTCTGCCTAATGAGAGAGTCATCAGTAAGATATATCTTTAAAAAAAAAATCAAATCTAGACTATGAGCACTGCATTTTCTAACCTTTGGGGAAGAAGGTAATGGCCCTGGTGTTCTGTTTTGCCCTTCTCTCCTAAAAATTAAGTAGGATTTCTACCTTTTATTCTGTGATGCAGCTGTATGTGTATGAATCACACATGCAAGTTTTTATGTGTGGGTCTATTCACTGTGTACACATCTAAATACATTTGAATGTTTGCATTTTAATCTCTCTATACCATGATTATAGCATTGCAGCATTCTAGGCAGCTGTGGCTGCCACTTGGGCTACCTCATTTGCAAATGACCTAAAATGTGATTTCTAAACAAAATATTGCATTAATTTCCATGTAGAAACTGGGCAGTAAGGAGGGAGAAAAAAGGAAAGGCAGCCATCTTGAAGTCATTTTGCTTTTTAATCCTTAGTCTTTCTATTTGCTATGTCTCTGTTAATGGAAGAGTGTTTTTTTCCTTTAAATTGTGCAAATTATAATGGAAAGGATATAAGTGTAATACAAAGAATGGAAATAGAAATGGACTTTTGTAAAAGTTGCTGCCTATAGTGGGTTATAAATATTATCCTGGGCTTGAGACAATGCACACATCTTATTTTCTACTTTTTCAAATAAATGTACACCTAAAGGAAGCATGTACCACAGATTGGGAGAGAATTGTAAATAACCTGTTCAGAGAAACAAATATCTATGTGAATGTGTCATATATTCTTATGTACAATGTCCGGCACTATTATCTACCCTCACTCCCCAACCCCCACCCCTCATGCCTAGAAAATGGCAACATTACAAACTTTTTTTTAAACTCAATGCCCTTCTTTCCCCCTTTCAGTTGGAACTAGGATGTTTTAGAAAGAGTGAAGAGAGAATTTGGGGAGGGGGATGAAGGGAGGGAGCAAAGGAGGAGGCTTTCTGTGAAGAACTGATCAATCTCCATGATGTCACAGCCCTGCTATTCATCATGCTCATATTCTTGAAACATGTAGGTTTAATGTAATTCATCCTAACTTTACATTTCAGCTATTGCTTTTCTCAAAGTGGCCAAAATTTAAAGACTGCAAAAGCAAAGGGGGAAAAAAGAATACCATGTCAAGGGGAAAAACAAACCAACCCCAAAACTGATGCTAGCATTCACTACACTGACACATTCTCAAATGTTTTCTCTGTAGTCATCACACAAAAGCTCTTTCTTTCCTGTTTTGATGTATTAAAGACAGGAAAGAGAGAGAAGATACTTCCAAGTGTTAGATAAGCATTTGGAAAGCCCTCTGAAGGTATTTCTTCCTTGAATCTCCCATGTATTATATTGTAGTATATATGTCATTAACATGTGGACATTGTATAGCTAGACAGCTGTTAAGAGAAAAAATTAAAAATTATTTTTGAAATGATGTGTGACTTAAAAACTTTTTAACTCTTTATGTATTTAAAAGTAGATCTTAAGATGAATAGTCTTCCTGCTATCCTAGTGAAAACAGTGTTAACAATGATTCTGAGAAGAGAAGACACCTCTGAAAGGGGTGTGAGCAGATCAATAACAAATTATAGTCTGATTCTGACATTTGTTAGAACAAACCTCAAACTTCTGCCTCTTCAATGTCAGAGATTCAGATGATTTTTTTTCTTGCTATATTATGCCCCATTATCATTTGCAGAAAATTAACAAAGGACTTGAATGACAAACAGTGATCTGATCTCTAAATACCTTATCACATCAAAATATTATCAGATTACACCTCATGTCCTTTTTCCTGCTGTATCAACTACTATGATTGATCTAAAAACAAGTTTTGGAATTTTTAAACAGAAGAAACTTGACAAAAGTTACACTTCTTAGAACAAACCTCATTTCTTGTTAATTTCTAGTGAAGGTGTAAAATACTTGGCATAAATATAGTGAGAGGACATCTGTGATTGGGGGAAAAATGTCTGCTTAAAAGTTTGTCAATGCCAAGCCACACTCATAAAAAATCTTTTTTATGTAGTATTTTAAATGAATGCAGTCACAGCAGCAGATAGGTAAAGGGAAATCAAGGCATTTCAGTTTCTTTGGATAGACTGACTTGTATTAACAACCTTTACAGAGTTACTCTTAAGAATCTATTGAAATAAGTATTTTATTTCCCTCCTTCCTATCCCCCAACATACAAACTGAATTTCCATTACTAGGAGAAAACCTGGACCCCTGCAAAATCACAGACTTTTTTCATGTTTCCATAAGTGTAGTATTGGACTACAAAGAAAAAAATAACAGCAAATTTTGCTGAATTCAAGCTTGTTTTTGCCATATTACCATTTTCTGCCTACCCTTGGGAAGGCAGATGTTATAGATTTTCTAGCTTTTTGTTAATCTTTCCTGTCTTTTGCCTCATTTTGTTTTTCTTTTTTAATAAAAGCATATTTTAACCTTAAAAATAGAATATACTTTTTTAGAAGGATGATCAATGTATTTAAAATCTCTCTGCTACAGTTTTCTTTGGGAGTAGTTATTTATTTAGATAACCTTTTTTTAAAGATTCATTATAGATAAGTTGTTTTTGTTCATCTGAACATATTAAAGTTCCCATCTGAGAGAACAAATCATGTATATGTATATATATATATAGACATAGCTAATACATCTCTCTCCATATATATGTATATATACACACACACACACATTCTCTATACACACACACACAGACAAACACACACACACACACACACACACACACACACACACACACACACACACACATACACACACAAAAAAACCACATCTCCTTGGTACAAATCTGATCCTAGGGACATAGAGTGAACATACTCTTTTCTTCCCTCCACCCTAGAAACTGAACACACCCATTCTCAAAATTGATGCCTTGAGATGACTAGTGAGATGCGGACAACCAAACTGCCGGTCAGTCTTCTATCCTGTTGGGCAAAGTCTCCATAAATCATGGTGGTGCTGGATGGGTTGAAAGAGTAAGGTAGTCTCAAATCAGGGAGGGAAGATGCTTAAATCGCCCCCCGCCCAGCTTTGTCTGGAGGAGGGGGAGGGGGAGGCCTGGGGTTGAAGCTCCATTCTCAGTAACTCTCAGCCTATGGAGTGTTATTAATGCCCTCGCCCCCTGCAGTGGGTGCTAACTTGTGGGCCGCTACCACCCTTCCCAAGCACCGGGCAGTTTGGAAAAGTCAAGCACGGCTGAGGCCTGATTTTCATTTAATAGTCAAAACCAAGATGCATTTGGGCTATTATGATAGGACAGCTCCCTTGAAAAGATTATTTGAACTACAAAAGCATTCATTTAGGGCTAGCGATGTTGCAGAAAGGGCCTGCTAGAAATTAGCAGCCTGTCCTGGTATTTGGAGAGCCAGAGTGACAACTTATTGGAAGTTCTCAAGGAATCATTTATATTTCACACTCCACTAGGCAGCTGATTTGAGATTGTCTGTTAGCATAACAAAGGATCTGAGCCTGTGAACTTCAGAAACCTTTCGACCTCTTAGCTACTGGCATGAATAGCCCCCAGCCCTGCCTATAGAGATCTCCCAAAGCTCCCCTGTTCGTGGCTAAATTGTTAATCAGGGTAATTTAATATAGTTTTCAATATGCCTCATCTCTTATTGGGAAAGGTATTCACAGCTTCCCCCACCCCAGGAAAAAAAAAGTTCTTTTATTCAAGTGTGAGAGGGGCAGCTGCAGACAGGCCCCTACCCTTCCCTCCCGCCTCCCTCCTCCCTCCCCCAGCAATGTTCCAAGAAGCAGCAGCCCCAGTGAAGAGCAGAAAGAGGAACTCACAGCAACAATCCTTTTCCATGCACTCCAACCTGAACCTGAAACTCCAGCCTATTTACCCCCGGAATCTACAAAACAAAAACCTGGGGCCCCAGCCATAACTGAAGCCACCGCGCCAACACATATACGCATGGCATACCTCCCCTTCTCCTCCCTGCTTGCCTTTCCCTAGTCTTGCTCCCCACCCCCATGCATCTCTCGTGATGCCCAACAAACCCACCAGATACAGGCCTGCTAATTTTCATTTCTCTCTCTCTCTCTCTCTCTCTCTCTCTCTCTCTCTCTCTCTCTCTCTCTCTCTCTTTCTCCTTCTCTCCCCCTCTTCTTACCATAGTCACACTCAGTCTATACCCCACACCCACTCTTACAGTCACCTACAGTTGCTCTCACACCCTCTCACTGACACACACTATCAATTCACATGCACATTAGTTAGTTGAAAAGAGCTCTAGCACAAATATATTCATTTTAATCCAGTTAAGACCTAAGAGATCTCATAGGACATTATTCAATAGTTTGAAAATCAAGTATAAAACTCAGATTTTGCAACACTGGTGATCTCAAAGGAGCCTTACCCAGTGCCTTTCTCTCACTTTCTACCAATGTAGCTCCTAAAAAAAAAGGGGGAAAAAAATTAAACAAAACAATCCAGTTAGAGGCAGGCACTATTTGATCACATTATCATATGAGGCCTTTTAAAAAGTGAATTGTTTCCATTACACATTAAGCTAATTTAGAACACCAGCTTCATGACAACAAAAACCAACAAAACAACACACAACAGAACAACAATCCATAGGAATTATTTGTATTTAATATTTAATAAGAAACCACTTATTTTTCACAATCATTACCATTTCAGATTTTAAACTATATATTAACTAGGGTTTCCTGGTATACTTTGTTAAGTTTGGTGATGCTTTCTATGCTAATGATGCCTCTGTCAGGGTCTTCCAGGAACAGTAATTTTATCCTTTTCCTAGTTTTCCTTGGTTTCCTTGTGTCCCAGTTTCTGGAAGTTGGGCAAACCCTGACCACTATATAGAGATTTCTGTAATTTTGTTTTCTCCAGTCAGAAGGGTCATTATGGAGTGGGAGGTGGGAGAGAAAGGAATTTTCTTCCTTACTTGGTCTACTGTATTTATCTCCTCAGGCCTGATGGGAGATAGGAGACAATTTTCTATTTATGGGGGGGGGAATTCCCCCTAAAATTTGAAGCCCAAATGCAGGTTCATAACTTAATAAAACAAAGCAAAACAGATGTCTTTCCCCAGAACTTCTTTCCTAATATAATATTTCTTAGGGAGGAAAAGAAGTCAGGGGAAAAAAAGGGGTGGGGGTAAGAGTCATGATCTAGTTTAATCTCTAAACAATGCAAAGCACAGGGGTGACTTTGAAGTAGGGTGAAAAACATTTCTGATGAATTTATTACTTGAAATCCCAAAATATACTTTTGCATCTTACTTTTTTATAACTAGTTTGACAGCTTCTATATTTATTCCAATGTTGTAGAAGTTTGTGGATTGTAAATGCTTTGTGGCTGATGTACATAATGATAATATCAAGAAGTCTCTTTTAATCTCTGATTTTTTCCCCTCTTTGAAATTAGAGGTTTTAGATATTTTTTTTTGCCTTAAAGAAGTAAATATCTGCAAAAAAAGTATTAATTGAGAATAAGTCACCGAGTAAATATTTCTGTCTATAAAATAGAACCTAGAAGATTTTAAAAAATCCATATCTGAATAAACAGAATTGTGACTCAGGCTAAATTTAATAGAGAAAAATATTATTCCTTTTAAAGCTAGGAGGGTGAAATAACATAATTTACATTTTTCAGTGCTTTTGCTTGTTATCACTTTCCCTTTTTTCATTAGCCTTTTCTTCATTAGAATTTATGATCCATGCCCATCATTATACTTTCACATCTCTGATTTCTGTTAAATTTTCTTTAGAGGTTAATAAATATAAAAAGAGAAAAGACATATTTGCTTTTATCCAAGGTGCTCAGTATTTTAGGAATGCTTGTATTTGCATTCTAAATTGTTTCCAGGTTTTTAATTAAAATCATTGCATTTTGACTAAAATTAATTTTGGTTTGGATTAAGAAATAACAGAGGATTTCCCAGGAATTAAACAGTATGATTTTGCTAAATTGTTATGTTTTCAGGGGGTCAGGTCATCTAGAAGCTCTTTGCAAAGTGGTACAGTTAGTTTGGGCCTCATTTTTGAAAGTGAAGAAGGAATGGATGGGGGGGGGGGTTGTAGGAAAGGATGTATCTTTGGAATGGTGTTTGACAGGGGGAATGAACGCAGACACCAGAACAATTATATTACTATCCCATTGGGAATGCCAGCACCAAATTTAGCCAGACTGATGGGGCACTGTCTAGACGGTCCCTTTTGTGTATCAGCTGTTTTTTCTCTGCTTTATTGCCCTGCCTGAATGTGTGAGTTGAACATGCATATGGATCCCCAAACATAACCATTTCTGTAGCCATACATTGCTGTTAAACGTCTTACCATTCAGTGTTATGTATTTCTACTGTATTCCTTGTTTCAACATTTAGCAATTAAAAATGCATCTTGACGGACCTAGTGGTTAAGCAGAGGTGAGCAGATAAATTCACAAGGTACCTGGGTTGTTTCCTTTTAGGAAAAATGTACAGTGAAACAGAGTTATCTTATGTGCCCCACCTCTTCCTAGTACAAGAAGAAAAAGAAAGGGAGAGGAGAAAGGAATAAAACAATCAGGTTACGAAGTCACGGTACATGTAAATTACAACCTTTCATTTTTTGAAAAGGGCAAAGGATAAAAGGAAGGAATATTTATTAAATGTTTACAATGTAATTAACAGCAGAGACTCATGCTCTTTTTTTTAGCCTAGTAAACCAAATAGAGTTCAGTAAACAGGAATATTTGCAAAGACTTGGAATTAGGCATACAAACTCTTACAAATACTCACTTCTTTAGTTTTCTTTAGTTTTGTCTGGCAGGTAGCAATTTCCAGTGAAATTTAAGGTATCACGAGCTGTTAGTGTTTTTGTTTTGTTTTTCCAAGATGGTGCCAGAAGAAAAAGGTTTTATAAGAGACATTCTGTATCCATGTAAAATATTGATTATCCTAGAGTGCAAGAATGGACCCAGACAGTGTCCAGACTTTATAGGTGAAGGACACTATGCTGAAGTGCCAACTGACCGTTGAGAATGGAAAAAAGGAGGTGGGTGAAAAACTATTTTGAGTAAAACATTAGTAAATATTGAGTAAATATTTTGAGTAAAATATTAGAAATTTTATATTAGAAATATTAGAAACAGAGAAGGACTTTTAATGGTAAACAAAACAGGTGTCTTTGCCTTCTCTCTGGACCAACCCAGCAGTCTATGTTTCTAAGAATCTTTCTTCCCATGTCTACCAAAGAAGGAAAGATATAGTAAAGATTTCTTGAACTATAAGTCCTAATTATGGACTGAAAGAAATTTACCTTTAGAAGGAATTTCAATCAAATGAGTCTATTGTTTGAAGAAAAAGAATTTCATATCTCCCATCACAAACCCCGCCTCCCCCCCATCTAAATAACCATGAACTTTACTTTGGGGAGAGCTATTCCCCCTTTCTACTCGCTAGATGTATTTTTATTTTAGTGATGGCATAGTTTTGTAAAGTCATAGTTGTAATTAGTGATAGTGAAGAAGACCTAAGAGTCTAAAATTAGAACATTTTGGTTGTTCACTTGGTCAGGGTTTAAGAAGAAGACTTTGGTTTTAAAGTCGTGCTTCTCCTTGCCTTCTTTCCACTCCTGGGGTTTAACACAGTACCTCCTGCTGTGGGCAATTACAATTTTATCCATCTTTGGGGGTTAGACAAGATAGGGAATGAGCTTGATGCCTAATTTTAATGAACAAGAAAAAATGAGGTGTGATGTTCTATAACTTGGAAATTGAGGGCATATTTATCCCTAGCACTCCTTCCACCCCAAGTCCATGAAGAAGAGCTTGAGAGGTGAATCTAGGCATTGATGTTAGACACTTCTCAGGCCTGATTTAGCTATAAGAAGAAAAATAGAGAGACAAGCATTATAAAAGAAATGGAGAAACATAGTGGGGGAGGGGGGGTGAAACAAGGAGGAAAGATGGAGGGGGACTGGTTTGCTGCTCAGAGAATGAATATTCTAAGCATTGTTTTAATCTAAAGCACAGAAGCTTCCAGGAGAATGAATTTCAATGGAGCTGAGCCAAAAATAATTATAGAGATTTTCTTGTTTTGTTTTGTGAATGAAGAGCATCTCTTTTCTCTGGGGATGCAAGAGTGAAGAGAGCCAGAGCCAAGAGATTGGAGTGATGCCCCTTTGCCCCTTTCCTTCCACATAGCACAGTGGCAGACTTTTCTTTCTTTCCTTTTCCGAAAGACATTGGCACATGGAATTGAGCGAGGATGAGAGGGAAGTGGTTTAGCCTTCAAACTTGACTGGATTTCGTATTCTAACAATAGCTAGACTCACTTTGATTAAGCTCATAGTATTAAATTCAAGGGAAGGATTTTTAGGAATATATTTTTAAATGATTAGAAATGAAATTTAGTTATTTATAGATGGGAATTATTTCTGTATTTCTGTATTTGATATTAGCTCTGGTTCATTTGTGATATTATTTTAGTCAAACCTGTTTTCCTGTTTTTTAGTCATTTGCAAATGTCCTCCATTTTTCTTCAGTTAGTTTATAAGGTAAAAATATTCACCTGAAAAACTTTTTTTAAAGGGGTGATTTTAAGCTAATCATTGGATTTTTGCTAAAGTATTAAATGCCCTACATAACCACAGTGTGTTGGGGGTAAATTTATATGTAGATGAAATCCAGAGAAGTAGGAGATCTTGGTTAGTAATCAAATTTGGGGAGAAAATATGACAAACATCTCAGTAATCACACCCAGAGATCATAGCAGTGAAGTATAGACTGAGCCTCAATGTCCCCTACTTTCCATTAATTTAGGAGTTGTGGCACCTGGCATGGGATATGCTAACAATTCCGTTTCTGCCTTTACCATTCACATTTGTTTTACATGAATTTGAAATGTGCAGGTCATCTGGGCTACTATTACCTGAATTACTTTTTTTTTAGATTCCTATCTACAAATCAGTTCCTTTCTACCACATTTGACTTCCTAATTTATAAGAAGTAACTCATGCTCCCCCAAATAATTTACTTATATATTTCAACCTGCTAGCATTATACTTTCTCAGAACCTAGAATAAGTTTGTGGATTTTCAAAGGGCTAAAAGAAATATAGCATGTCATTAATATCTGGAAAATCTTTGCAACAGATTTATAGGAACAGACATTTAAGTCACTGTTAATAACCAGATCTAGAAAATAATCTCACAACATAAGATATAATTTCAAATTAACCAATTTCTTCTATAATTTTTGCATTACTTAAAAAACAGATTCTATTTTTAAGATGTTTTTATGAAAGCAGTTCTTCACCCCGGATGTATTAGGGCTGACAATAACAGGTATTTGATTCAGTTCTACAATTATATGTTTTCAGATTCCTTGTGTAAAAGAAAATGCCTTGATTTATTGTAATTTCATGTGAGTAATTTTAAATAATTAAGAGTTACTATTGATATTTTGTGTAAATCTTTGAAAAATCAGTTGTATGACCCTATTTTAATTAAGCATGCTGATTCATTTGACTATTTTTAAAGTGAAAATCTTCTATTTTTTAATCTACCAAAAGCATTTCAAGTTGAAATGTGAAACTAAATTTATGATTTTACAAAATCAGATAATTTAGTTTTGGAATAGCTTGAGTTAGGCTTGTTTTTATTTCACTCAAATGTAGCATTTAAGTTGATGTCTTTAAAAATATAGTTGTTCATTTCTGTACTTTAAGTTTTTAACATCTGTTAATATATTGGTTCAAATGGGTTCTTTCCATTTTTAGAAGAAATAAAGAACTATTCTTATTTATAAATATTATTAATTGTCACAGTTAATAGTGACAATTAACAAATATATAAGTTTATGACTTTTAACAGTGATCACTCCTTATACTAGAAGAAAATCCCTTTAAACAAAAATAATGTACATTTTAAAATACTTTTCAATATTTATTTTTAAAAGGCTTTAATAGCTCAAATTTAAGAAACAACTAAATTATATCATTATAATTTTTAATTAACTTCATTAGAGAAAGTTTAACTCAAAATGATAAAGCATAAAATAAAATGTTCTTTTAAAATCTTTTATCATTAGTTATTACTACATCATAATTATTCATATATTTACAAATTAATGATCTCTATTAAAAAGGGATGCACAGTTTTTCAGAGTAATTGTTAACAAAAATACAACCCCAGAGAAGTGATAATAATCCAATCAAATATATTTTATATTTCATTAATAGATACTAAGAAAGTTGTTATAAGTTGTAGGGTCAAATTTGGGATACCTAAAATTTTTTTTTGGAGGGGAGGCTGAGTTCCCACTCTGATTTCCTATGTTAAAATAAATTCTTGGTGAGAAAACTTTTTCTATCAAAAAAATCTAAAACGGTGTATCATTTATAATTTTAGAGATATCTGGGGGGTACTTTAAGGTTAAAGGATTTACCCATGGTCACACATGTTAATTCCCCTTTAGACTGTGAGCTCTGTGAGACAGCTTTTTACCTTTCCTTCTATCCCAACTACTTAACATGACTACACAGTTTACTCTAAATAAAATGTTTATTGACTGACACAGTCAATACACATTGGACATCAATTTATATTTTTCTATCTCCTTGGTCTGCTCTTTATACACTAGCCTATGCTTCCTCTCATATATTTCCATGAACATTTATACATATTTATATATATATATATATATGCATATAATAAATATATACATTTATACATAGACACACAATGAGTGTATATATGTGTGTATATATGTATATATACATATATATGTATATATATATGCAATATGTTAGAATTGGAAGAAATCTGAGAAATTACCTAAATCCAACCCCCTTAATTTTATTGATAAGGAAATTAAGGTCCAAAGAAATTAAGAGAATTGGCAGTAAATAGCAAATGGGATTTATACTCACATCTCCTAAGTCCAATTCCAGTGTCTTTAAATTTTATAGCATCTTGTTCTGTGTGTATACCTGCCAACATGTTCTTTCATTTTTCCACTGCTTATGTAAAAAGAATAGATTAGTTTTTTAAATATAAAAAGCTAGCACCTTTTCCTAGCTTCATCTAGTTTGTTCTCATTGCATGCTGTTGAACCAATTTCAGAGCTTTGTTCAGAGAAGCTACATTTCAGCTAAAATCATAGAAATTTCACTTCTCTACTCTAGTTCCTAATTTGAGCCCAAAGATATTTCTTGTTACCTGTTTGCTTATTTGGTTTCTACTGTAGGAAGTAGGGGAAGGGAGGAGGCAGTGAAAAGCAAATGAGTGATTAGGATGGGAAAGCTACCTCAAGCTTCACTGACTTACTTGCTAGCCACAGATGCCCTTATAGTAGCTAGATAAGATGTTTAATATTAAGTTTGAAAAGAGCCACCCCACCCCAGAAAATTCAGAGTAAAAGCCTAAACTCACTTTAACCCATATATTTCAATACTTTTGGTAAAACAAGGCTGGTTAAAGATAGTTTCATCCTGCTCATATATATGGGTTTTGTCACTCTGTGTCATAACCTCAACATTACTTAAATGTAGTTTTAAAATGTGTTAACAGAAATGCTGATATAAGCCTAAATGTAGCTGTCCTTGCTGTCCCTGCTCTAAGTTTATTCATCCTGGTGGATTAAGTTAAAGACCCCAATGCAGTTATGTTTATAGTAAAGGAAACAAAATCCTTTGGGTTTCATTGAGGGGTAGGTGCATATCAAAGCTAGGGGATATTTTAAATAAATCACTTCTGTGGAAGTCCTCAGATTTCTTTAGAAATCCCTCTTTAGAATAGATTTCTATTTTGGGTTCGGCATTTACAAGTGAGGACATTAGATTTTTGTTTCTTTTAAAAAGTCTACTTTTTTTTATTTCACTCCACATGTAGAATGTGAAGTCACGTTTATGATCAAAATACTTGACTTCAAATAAGACTTGATAATGATCTTAGCTGTCTATTTAGTCACAATCAAGTATTACCTAGTAAGCATTAAGTGACAATAAATGGTATTCTTGATAAAACTTTAGATGAATTTATAATGGAGAAAATGGTCACTTTGACAAAAAAAAAGTCAACAGAAAATAGTGGTAATTTGCCACTACACCTTATTACATCCAATTCACAATGTCTTATTATAGATAAGTGTGGCGCTTTTGCCTGATGATACTTCCTCCCTAGAAAGTTTTAGAGATAGGCTTTCTTTCCAGATGTTTTAGATGCTGAATTCCCCCCCCCCCAATTAAAAAATATTTTTGTTGTCCAGGTGCATAATTATTTTTCTGTGCCTAATTATAAGGATCATGGTGACATTTTTATTCTTATGTAGCCAGAGAGACTCAGCATTTTGTATTCCACATTGAAGTTGTTTCTATGTACAAGGTGATGTGAAAAGGAATGTTGATCACATATACTTTGTCTCTATATAGGAAGTAGGATAGAAATTCTTTTTCTATATAAAGACACAAAAATCCATGTTGGTTTGAGTTTAAACATCATCATTGTTATGATTGTATTCTTCCTACAGCATAAAACTAGAGATAGCTAGAGACAAGAAATTTTCACATCGTGGAAATTACTCAGTGCACAAAGAATTTCCTTCTCATATAGATATACAATGGGTAACTGAATAAAAAAGAACTGTTGTAGGGTATTTGTTGATAGTGGCATCATAGAAAAGCCTGGAATCAGTGTTTGTGAGATTTGTCACACCATAAAACAAACATGGATTTCAGACCATTCAAAAACATCTAATCATTTTATACCATTCACAAAGCTTCCTATAAATGAAAATTAAGCAAAGTCCCTCCTGCCATCCTTCTTTCATCTTACAACAGTCCTTTTTCTTTCTTTTCCTTCCAACTCCTGTTTGTCTCTGTCTTTCTCTTTTCTTTCAACTTCTCTTTGCTCCTTACTTTCCCATGCCCTGCTCAAGTCCCGTTCCCTACTGATGCCAACAAAAATAAACAAACAGTCTGTTTAAAACAAATGAGCCCCTGCCAAAAGAGAAGTGCTTATTTTCAATAGCCCTACACCTGTGGCACTACCTCATTTCCCTTC
Organism: Macrotis lagotis; assembly: GCF_037893015.1. Classification (NCBI taxonomy): domain Eukaryota; kingdom Metazoa; phylum Chordata; class Mammalia; order Peramelemorphia; family Peramelidae; genus Macrotis; species Macrotis lagotis. The sequence continues at coordinate 227,956,860 of NC_133666.1, read as the reverse complement.
TCTTTATTTCTTTAAAACAAGCAAAAAATGCATAAAAAACAGACTATCACTGATCTCTGGTTTAATGTCTGCATTTATTTATACATATATGTAATGTTAAATGCAGTGAGACCCTTCTGAGACTACTTTTGTGCTCACTGATCCCAGGGCACCAGAAGAATTAGCTTATCCAGGAAAACTCAAAGTCATAATTAGTCTTGTGAATTATAATAATCGGGCCTCATCTTACATTTCTTTCTCATGTGGTACTCCCAGTGGGAGTTCTGCTTGTGGAAAGACTACAGGATTGGGCATTAATAATGGTATACCTGTGAAATATGAGCATTTTCCTACAGTGCCAATCAGTGAAATTAAAAATTAGCTCAATCCTGGGTCTATATACTTTAAGTAATTAAAAAGGGCAACATCAGCAGATTTTTTATAATTTCAAAAATAATTTCATTCTTAATTTGAAAAGAAAAACAAATCCTAGAAATAGTGGGATGAAAAGGTATTTCTGTATTGGCTTGCTCTTCTGCAATATGTAGCATAATTATTAAGATCAAGGTTACAGACTTATAATTGATAATTATTTTATGCTTCAAATTTATTTCAGTCTTTTAAATTATAGATTAAAATGATACATACAAAAACATGAAAAAATGATCAGCACATCAATTGTCCAACATATAATGTTTTCCAAAGCAAAGTAGGTCACTAAATAAAATAAAGATCAAGTACAAGAATGTATAAAAAAACTGTTCAAATCCAAGTTTTCCAGATTAGATATTTTGATTCAATTCACTTTATACCATCATAACAATTTCACATTTGACAAAAATCGACCAATTGTTTTCATATAAAGGCACAATCTAAGTAAAAATTCTGAGTTCTAAACTTAGAATTCAGGGCTATAGCTGACGAGCTTTATGACCTTGGTCATCAGTTTTCTCATTAGTGAAAATAAAATGTTTCAAGACTTGTCTTTTTAAAGAGAAATTATGAAGAATAATTAATTCAACAAAATAAAGTGATAAACAACAACTTAATAATAATTGATAGCCCAGAATACCTTGAAAACTCCAACAAAATGTTTTTAAATTATCTGGATTATTGGAGTCATGAATAGCATTAGAAGGATTTTTTGACTCACATTGGCCTTCTCTTTCTCTAGATGTCTATGACCCCTGGTTTAACTTTTTACCCATTTGCATTTCTCAAGGCTGTGCTGTTTATCCTTCGTTTTGAGGAGGACCAATGACATCATGATATTGGGGTAAAATAGTGGATGATGGGTGACATCTCTTGGCTCTTAAGTGAGGCAGAATTGCACAAATTTGTCAACTTCACTTTCTTTTCCAGAGTCCTCAAGTCCAATGCCAGGACAAAAGTCAAGATGACTGGTTATGACCCCCCCCCCCCAAATGCAGTAGATGACCTTTGATGCCTGACCAAGCTCTAAGTACTCCATAGAGACTACTTCAACCATCTTCATGGCCACTGGAACAAATTATTCTCAAGGTTTAGGAGATATAGGAGTGCAGAGCCAAGCATCAGTAAAAAGATTTGGCTTCTGATTCTAGAAGTGATCAAATAGTATGACCTTGGCAGGGACTGAACTAGTGTCAACACTCTAGAAAACAAATGTGGGGAAAGAAAAATTAGTGAAAAAAAATCTGTGAAATAGTTTCATAATAAAACTCAGTCTACCCACCAAGAATGTTTGTTTCAAACTAGCATATTTTCTCATTTTGGTCCAGATATTTTCCTTTCAATTTCTTATTTACCAAACAGTTAAAAAATAGCTTTCTGTTCTGTTTCTTTTATGCCATATAGTTAAAGAATTGGGAAAGGGAGTAAGAATGTTATATACTTATCTCACGGAGACATGACTTCATTAATAAGTTAGTTGCTTCACGTAGAAAGTGGGGTTTAAAAATACCTATCCCATTGCATAGAAATTATGTGAGAATAATTGAGTAAGAATATTATAATAATTTGTGCTATTCTGAATAAATATTTTATATTTATATTTATATAAATATAAGGTAATAATTTTACTGTTTTATTTTTATTGACTCAGAACTTTGTTTCAAACTAAATCTTCAGATTCACAAATTGTCACAGCAGTCATCAAGATGAAAAAGGAAGTTTATTGATATTCAAAACATGTTTTTATTAATATATTTTGTTTTTACAGAAAAAAATCATTTCCTGTAACAAAATAATCATATTCTAGTAATTATATTTTGCTTTCATTTACTCTAATATGTACATACTCAATATAAAAAATAAGAACTAAATTTAAAGAAAATAGATATAAAAAATAAAGTAACAAATTTCATATAATTTTTTTGCTGAGGATATCATTATCATTTTTTGCTGAGGATATCACTTTCTCACATATTCTTATACATTGATAAGGTTGTTAAAATGTCTCAAGTCAAATATATTTATAAATGAAAAATGAATGGTAACAAATTTTTAAAATTTAAATATTTTCACATTATTTTAAAATTTTTAAATGTTTCAGAAATAGCATTTTAAAATTTTGCTATTGAGTACATTTGCATTTAGAGATATTGGATCATTTTATTTTTATTTTTAATTCATAATTTTAATTTATATTTTTAATTCATAATTCTTTGTTTTTCGTATGGATAAATGTGTTTGTTGTTGAGTCATTTCAGTTGCGTCTGATTCTTTATGAACCCATTTGGGGTATTCTTGGAAAAAATATTGGAGTGGTTTGCCATTGCCTTCCCCAGTTTATTTTACAATTGAGGAAACTGAGGGTTACACAGGTAGTCAGTCTTAGAAATCAGATTTGAACTCAGTTCTTCCTAGCTCTGTGCCTGGTCCTCTATCAATTGTGCCACTTAGCTGGATTTGCCTCCTACTTAGCTTTCCAGATAAAAGATTCATAATTAATATCATATCATATCACATGATGTGATGTGATGTGATACGATATGATATGATATGATATGATATGATATGATATGATATGATATGATAAAATTCCATTTATCCTAGAAGTAAATAAAAATGATATTTTATTTTGGGAAATATCTGCTTCTTGACATTTTAATATCTTTTTTTTTGCAATAAATATAGGAATCATTCTGTTTTCAAGACTTTCTCTGATTGGTGTCTTAAAGATATTTTCTCTTTACTTTCTTCTTCATCATCTCCTTTATCTTTCTCTGTCTATGTCTGCATCTGTGTCTCTATTTCTGTCTCTCTCCCTTCTCTTCCCTCCCTCTTCTCTTGTCCCCTTTCTCTTTTTTTGTTACTGAGCCAATAACAGTTTCTTCTGTTACACTGGGTCCCTGCTGTTGCTCTCACCACAGGAATAGAACAGGACATTGTCACATATTGTAGTTTCAGGTACATTTTGGCAAGACCCCATTACTATTTTCTGACTCTATCCAGGGCAAAAAATGGTACTGGAAAAAGGACATCAACATTTCCTTGGTCTGTCTCACTTAGTTTGGGTTCCCTTAGCATTTATCTATTATCCCTCTGTGTTTTAGCATTAATACCATACTACTTTTTAATACCACCTAGTAATGGAAGTCAGAAGGCTTCTCCATTTTCTCTCTCCCATCTTCAATCCCAATGACCCATAAAGTTGGGAAAGAATTCAAATCAAGCCAGGTGGAAATGAACATAGAGGTAAAGTCCTGCTGTTCATGAAAATGAAAATTAAGCAGAGCCCTTCCTGCCCTCCTAGACCTGGCTTTTTTTTTTATTAGGAAGTTTTATTCACTTGAGAAGCTCATTTCTTTTTTCTTTTTTTTTTTTTACTGAAAAATTTCCTCTAGGAGTGGGGCTGTAACCTTTTCTTGAATAGAACCTAGTAATAGATTTTTTCCTGATTTCCCTTTATCTCAGAAGTGGGACTTAATATTACATTACATTTATGATGCCTCCTGCTCATATTTTAAGCTGTTGGATTTTTCCATAGGGCCTCACCTATACATCAACCAACTGGACTTGCAGAACCAGACTTTCACAGGTTCAGTCAAACAACCAGATGTCAATAGATAACCGATTATTTGCCTGGGGCCACATGGCTAGTGTCAAAAGTGAGATTTGATTCTAGATCTTCATGAGTCCAAGTTCAATAAATCTAGCTATCTATAATTCTGCTGACCCAAGTCACACAGATAATAAACATTAGATTTGGAATTTGAAGCCAAAACCTGTGGCTCCAGAATCAGTGCTGTTTCCAATTATATCAATCACACTTTTTTTGTTAACTATGACTCACAATTCATCCTCTTTAGAAAGAAAAAAAATTCAAAATGATGTAGTTTAAAGAATATTGAATTTAAAGTTGAATGTTATGTAATCAGATTCTGACTCTACTGATTATTTCTCTGGTCATCAGTTTTTACATATTAGATAAATAGATAAAATTACCCTCAAAATACGTAATCAGCTCTAAATCTAGGACTTCTTAGTCCTTGCAACTCTACAAGACAGAGAGAAAAAGAAAACATTTCAATGTTCTGCTGTACAAAGCAAGGAATGCCCAGGATCCATTAAACACAGTCTATTGTTATTTTAAGTAGATATTTTTTAACATGGTTATAAGTAAACAAAGCAAACTGATACCTGCCAGTTTCAAAGACCAACAGAATAAAATTGCAAAGTGACATTGGATGCATAGTCAGTCAATAAGCATTTATTGAGTTGTTGTTATGAACCAGACACCATGCGAAATCATAGACATGCAATGAAAAGCAAAAGCACAGTCCCTGACTTCAAGGAGCTCACATTTTAATGGGTGGAAGACAATGTGCAAACAACTATGTACATATATACAAGAAGTATACAGAATAAGTGGGGTATTTGAGATAAAGGTGGTAGGAAGTTGACAGGTGATGTCTGGAATGAATTTCATTCATATTCTTGTGGAAAGCTTAGCTCTGTAAGATAAACAAATTTTGTTAAATCAAAAAATCTGTAAATTGAAGATTATAATATACAATATGAAAATTATAAGACTATCTAAAATGTTGCAAAAATTAGATAATTGATAAATACTTGTTATTATATATATATATATATATATATATATATATATACACAAATATGTAGAACCCACAATTTCCTAACTCAAATCAGCAATATGCTAAACTGCACCTTAATATGTGGTAAAGAATAGAGACTAGATTTGTGATGTCATTGATGCTGGAAACTTCCAGATGAGGAAACTGATGAGATCAACCCTTTTTTACAAATTTTAATCTTAACTGTCTAGAGCAATAAGAGGCCAGGTGACTTGTCTATGATAATACAACTAATAGACGTGGGAAGTAGAGCTTAACCCCAGGTCTTTCTGTCTTTGAGACTGGTTCTCTTTTGGCCATACATCGTGCTGTCTTTTTAAAAAATATCTCTTAACATATGTGCCTTTTAATATATGAAGTTAATAAATTCTACCCTTAACAGGACCTAATGGAATCAGCCATAATAACCACTGATTGACTGATGGCCTGGTCTGTTTGTTAGGTCAAAGATGATTATTTTATCTTTCCTTTTGACCTATTCTTGGCATCAGGTTTTTAAATAATTCTGCTCCTTCAGTCTCCAGGAGTCACTCTAGTAACCTGACCATCCCTTGTACCTGCATCACTTAGTAACTCCTAGGGCTAGAGAAGTCAATTTAGCCCCATTAATGAGTTCTCCACCCAGAATTACTCATCAAAAACACTTATCCAGAAACTCTAACCAGAATTTGACCTTTAGAACTCTGAGAAATTATTGTTTAAATGAATTGGAGGGGGGAGGGGCAGCTCAAATTTCAATATTTGCACCTGCAATATTTTCCCTGAATGCAAAGCTAAGAGTGCATTTTTTTATATTTAAAGACTTGACTGAGTCTTTTTTATAGACTGAGTCTGTTTATAGTTAATAAAGGATAAAAAAACCCTTACTCTTACTTTAATACAATTCTTGAGAAATTTTTAGGATATGATAGTTTCTATGCAATTAATGAGTACTGACATTATATCTTTTGCACCAAAGAATTATTTAACTCCTTTTTCTATTTCATATCAATGATTTCATCAGTATGAAAAATTTCCACTGGGGAACCTTCTTTTGCTGATGTAGATCAGAAACTCATGTGTAATTTAAAGTTTTAGAAAACTGCTTGCTATCCTGAGAAATTTGGATGACTTGACCAAGATGCCCAAATATTTTATGTCAGAGACAGGTCTAGACTCAGGACTTGGGTTCAAGTCTTCCTGATCCCAACGGTACCCCACCTGTTAGATGACCATACTTCTCTTTTCCATAATTATGACATATTAAGTGGTGTTAATTTGTTTAACACCAGGTCCCATTTAGTCATCCATGTTCCCTTGCTAGTCCAAAGACCAACTTAATTTGTCTCATTTGCTTCCCTAACAGTTCTGTTGTACAAAGCACTACTTCAAAAACAAATTAACATGTAATACTGATTATTGGGGAAATGATTAATGAAGTATCAAAGATCCTTCTGGAGAGCCTAGGTTAGGTTAAGAGGAAAACTTCTCCCAAATCACTAAAGAATGAAAAAGTCTTATCTTAGATCTGAGATCCTAGGGCAAAAAAATAAGTACATTTCCTCATCTTTTGCAAATCTCAAGAATAATATAAATTATAATTATTATTATTATCATTATTATTATTATTATTATTATCCTTACTGCATGCATTTTATGTATTGAGAGATAGAGACAATGCAATAATGATGACACTAGGTTGCATAGTCTCAGAGGGAGTAGGGACTTGGGGTCAAGGAGAAATGAGTTCAAATTCTATCTCAGGCACTCATTAGCTTTGTAATGCTGGGCAAGTTACTTAACCTCTCTCAGCCTATTTCTTCTTTTTTTTTCAATTGCTCTTTTATTTTATTTTATTTTTCCAATTACATGTTATGAATGTTTTTCAACATTCATTCACATGTATATGCATATTTTTAAATTACATAATTTCCTTCCACCTTCCCTTCCCACCCCTTTCCCCTCAGAAGCAAACAGTCTAGAGATTTTTATACATACACATTTGTGTTGAACATATTTACAGATTAGTCATTTTCTTAACATATGGAATTTTTTCCACTAGCTGGTAAGATTCTACTGCAGTCAGCTTGAATGTGTAATTCTAGATCACCATGGTATTAAGAAGTTTCATTGATGAACTGTCTATCTTTAGTTTCAGGAATCTTTTTTTTAAAGGTTTTTGCCAGTCAATGGGGTTAAGTGGCTTGCACAAGGCCACACAACTATGTAATTATCAAGTGTCTGAAGCCAGATTTGAACTCAGGTACTCCTGACTCCAGGACCAGTGCTCTCTCCATTGTGCCACCTAGCTGCCCCCAAGATTAGTCATTTTCTGTATGAGGCATTAGGATTAAAGGAAAAGAAAGAAAATCATGAGATAGTAAAGAAAAAACATAAGAGAAATTTTTAAAAAGTGAATGTAGTCATTCAGATTCTGTAGGATTTTTTTGGTTTTGTTTGGTTTTTTGATTTGGTCTTTTTGGGGTTTTTTTAGGGTTTTTTGTTTTTCTTCCTCTGAATATGGATGGCATTGTCCATAGCAGATCTCCTAGCTTTGTCTCAGTTCTCTGAACTGCTGACAGAAGCTGCAAACATCAAGGCTGGATCAATTCACAATGTTGTTGTTAATGTGTATAATATTTTCTTGGTTCTGCTCCCTTTGTTCAGTATCAGTACCTGAAATTCATTCCCTGCTTCTCTAGAGTCCGGCCATTCATGGTTTCCTATAGAAAAATAGCACTCCATAACACTAATATAACATAACTTGTTCAATCATTCTCCAATTGATGGGCTACCCCTCAATTTCCAATTCTTTGCTACTACAAAAAGAACTCTGTCTATTTTTCATCACTAAAATGGAATTAATAATAGCTTTTGACTCAAAGGGGTCAAAAGAAAATTAAACTTTTTAGTGTTATTTTATTTTTTCAAAAATTACATACAAAGATAGATTTCAGTATTCATCTTTTTGCAACCTTTTGAATTCCATATTTTTCTATTTCTATCCCCATGACAGTGAGTTAGGCTATATATGTACAATCATGTTTAACACATTTACATCTTAGTCATGTTGTAAAAGAAGAATCAGAACTAAAGGGGACAAAACCATGAGGGAAAGGAAAAACACATAAAACAAATTTTTAAAAAAAGGAAGATAGTATGCTTGGTCTACATTCAGATTCTGTAGTTTTTTTTGTCTAAATGTGGCTGGCATTTTCCTTCACAAGTCATTTAGACTTGTCCTTGGTCACTGAACTACTGAGAGGATTTAAGTCCAATATAATTGATCATCACACAATGTTGCTCTTAAATTAAATTAAATTAAATTAAATTAAATTAAATTAAATTAAAATTTTTTCAAACCTTACAGCATTACATGAAGACTACTTATTATTATTATTATTATTATTATTATTTATCAACATCTCATCATCACTCTTTCTAGCAAGGACAGTGTAATGACAAAATAAATGTCAATTAAATTAAACAGGAATGTCAAAACAAAGCAAAGGGGAAAGAGAAACTGAGGAAAGGTTTTCATTCAAAATGAAGTTCCTATATAATCCAAATTGAGAAATATATTAGATGGTCCAAAATAGAAAATAAATAGTTTATCATTGGTCAGTGTCACACTTTTCTCTTAGACCCATCACTCAAATAGTTTCTTTGGTAACTAAGAACAGAGCAGGGACCAAAAAACTGACTCTGCCACAGTGATAGAATGGATACTGATTGTTTGAGATCCAGCCTAGCCCAGTTTGGGGAGTCATATTATTACCAGGTTTGTCCCAACAACTCTCAAAGCCCACTTATTAAGTTGTAAATGGGTTGAAATCTGTTATTTGTGGAGGGAGCATGGATATTACCAAAATCAGATATATTTGCTATTTTGAGGTAAAAAGAATGTATATGAGAAAGAATAGCATTTGAAAAAGATTATGTTGACAACCATATTTGTCAGAAAATGGTCTAGAGTGAGAATAATGAGCTAAGAATCTGTTTTAGGGCTGGAATTGTGATGATGTGACCTTAGACAAAGTAAGTGTGCAAGCAGAGAGAGAAGATGGAATTTGATACTGCCAAGGAAGTATTGACAGATCTTAAAGACAAATTGACTATTAAAGATAAAAGGGTGGGTATAATTAAAGACACACCAGATTCAAAACTTTGAATATGTGGGAGCTGGGAATAGGATGGTTATGCTGACAAAATAGGAAATTTTAAGAAGGAGCTTGGGTATAGGTGAGAGAGATAATAGTTTCAGTTTTTGTCATAGTATCTAAGGCCTTGGTGGGATAGTCAAGATCATGTGGATAACTAAAGATGTATAGAAGTTTATCTTTACCTCAGAGTCACGAAGATTTTGGTTCAAATTATACCTTGATACATATGAGCTGAGCGAACCTGGGTAAGTAACTTAATCTCTCAATACTCACAGGACCTCTCTATTACTAATTGTCCTATTTGCAAAGATAATATTCTCACCTAGGAATTCCCTGAACCAAAAATATCACAAATCTAATTCCTAGACAAAGTAGTTTCACTTTAGATTGTTATATAGGCAGCCTTTTTGTGCACATGGGGAATAATCTATAAACTTTATTTTAACTCATAATTTTCATTTCCTCTTCTACTAAGTATTTTTCCAGGACTTTTCACAAATAACTTTTTTGAGTGATTTAAACTTAGATTTCACCTATTCTCTTTCCCTATGTGTCTTCTACTGGAAATGCTAATGGGCTATGTAAGTCCTTGAAAGAGGCAGACAAAAGGGAAAAGAGGCAATTCAGGGAATGGATTAATGCACAATTAAGATAAACAGTCAGAAGCTAAATAAAGAAGAAACTTATAATTTGGTTATTTCTTAGTATCATTCGACCTAAAAATCTTCAGCAGTTAAGTAAGAGATGTAATATTTTGCTAAGGCAGCACACAAGTATGGGACAGAAATTAAGGCATAGCAAAGTTTTCATAGGAAAAGCGGAAAAATGTAGGCCCTATGAGTTATGAATTATAAATCTTATTCCAAGCTCATAGCCAGTAGATACAATTCTATTTCTTTTTTTTTTTTATATTTCTAAGAGTAGATTCATATTTGGACTATGGAATCTGACTAATCATCTGTAATGGAGAAGGGGTTGTAGGGCTTTTGCTTGCTGTTTAAAGACTTTGAAATGTCTAGCAACACCAAAAGAAATTTGACAAATGAACACATAATCATTACATGAGGTGAGGGAGACAATGGATGAGAAGTCAACCCAACCATGCTACTTCTCAAGACTGGAATTAAGGATGCAACAATACCTTAGCTCAATCAGTCAAGGAGAGGCTATGAACTAGACTGAGAAGACAAAGCCAATTAAGGATTAGATCCCTATTCACTAGAAACTTTCAAATAGTGATTTTAGTATTTAACTCTTTGAAATGGATAAATTGAAAAGGGACAATAACTCACTAAGACCTCAGGAATTTCTTTTCTTATTGTCTCTTTACTTCCTTTTTTTAAGGTTTTTGCAAGGCAATAGGATTAAATGGCTTGCCCAAGGCCACACATCTAGGTAATTAATAAGTATCTGAGGTCGGATTTGAACTCAGGTACTCCTGACTCCAGGGCTGGTGCTTTATCCCCTGGGCCACCTAGTGCCCCTCTCTACTAACTTTTGAAGATAAAATGTGGACGCTTTTAAACTCCATAAATTTATTCAAAGACTTGTTAAATATTGGGTTATATAGATAAATAAATACACATACTCTAGTTTTGATAATATACCTGAACAACTCAGATGCTGACTTTTGAATATAGATCATAGAATCAGATTGTTATCAAAATATCAGGAAGGTAAATGAATAGAAATTGAGGTGCATTTTTTTTCCAGAACACTCTCTAAATTTGGATTGTTCTCTCTAGTCACAGAATCATGCTCTTCCTGCAAAATTTGATGGATACCATTGATTTTTAGATATAGTATTATTTTGGGTAGGCCACTAACTGTAATTGTTCTGTAATTGTCTGTGTGTGTTTGTTTCTGTGATAAATGTTTCATGGCTACTATTCTCTTGGGTACTCACATAAAGGAAGGTGTTTATCTCAATGGAGTTTTAGCCATGCTACAATTAAAATGAAATGCAACCAATAAAATATTAATATAGTTATGTTTGAAGATTAGCTATTGGATGGTGTTTCTTCCATTATAATGATTGTCTAGATCAGGACTGTCCACCCTTAGGTTATCTTAGGACCGCATTAAAATGAAATAATTATTCGAGGGTTGCACCCAGAATAAAAAATACAGTACACTAATATTATAATTAATTTGTAGTCTTGTCTTGGTTAGGTTTAGCAAGCTCTATGAAAAGTCATGGCACTTTTAACTTGTTAGAAAGTGGGGAAGCATGTCATCAATAGGCTAGGTGAAGGTGTGAAACGAAAAAGCAAACACAAAACAACAAAGTGACAACACAACAGTATAAAGGTAAGTGCATACAAACTAGTCTCCATCACACAGATGATTGATTGAAAATTCTCTGCAATTTATTCCGTCTGTAATACTGCTTAAAATACCAAAGAAAATTAATATCAACAAGATTATTTATTAGTGATGGAATTTAAAAATCTAATATGCATACTGTGCAAATTATTACTTATTTTTTTGTTCGTGAAAATTAAAACTCACAGGCAGGCAGCATAAAACAGCCCTGTGGGCCATATGCTGCCCATATGACAGTCCTGGCCTAGATTATTGGGGCTCATTATGAAACTTATTGAGTAACTTAAATTACAAATCAGAAGTTCAGTGCCACTAGACTTTAATTGAAGTTCTTTTTTAACTCCATGCAGAGGACCTGACTTTCTTGGTGAGGTGTGACATTATCAGATCCTGTCAATAGCCCTTCTCCTAATTTTGATCATTGGTCACTATGTTTAATGCCCGATTGGGGATATTTCTCTAAACAGAATCTTAGCCTAGAATTGAGCTTTGCTAGCCAACTAGCCTTCTTGCTATTCTTTATATCTCCATAACTTTACATTGCCTATCCCCAGCCTTTAAACATACCTCCTCTTCACCTTTGTCTCTTAAATTTCCTTTCTTCCTTCAAAACTCAGCTCAAGGGGTGGCTGGGTGGTTCAAGGGGCAACTAGGTGGTGAAGTGAATAGAGCAGCAGTCTTAGAGTCAGAAGGATCTGAGTTCAAATATGGCCTCAGACACTTAATAATTGGCTGTGTGACCTTGGGCAAGTCATTTAACCCCACTACCTTGAAAAAGTCAATAAAGATAAAATTTAAAAAGATTTTTAAAAAAACTCGGATCAAAGACCAGCTTCTGAGAGTTCTTTTTAATTCTAGTGATCTCCTCCTCTAATCCCTATGCATTTATTTAGATTATTAACATGTACCTATATGTATATGTTTCTCTTGATGTTTCCCTTGATAGAATGGAAATCTTTGAGCACAGAGACCATTTTATTTTTGTCTCGTTAGCCCCACTGCCTAGTACAGTGTCTGGAACATGGTTAGGCATTTAACAGATGTTAGTTGGTTATCAGGTGCTTGCTTAACCCTGGTTTTTTGAGAGAATTTGTATATTTGTCAGGGGGGAAAGAAAAAGATGAGGAAACAAAGCAACAGCAGTATCAATACCCCAAGACTGAACCTAGTACCATGAGTGCATCAAGGAAATTTGTTCAACTTCTTTGGGGTATAAGGAGCTTGATCCTGCTTCATTCTCTCAATCAACAACCCAGATATGATCATAGCATCATGAAATTATTGAGTTGAAAAGTTCTCAAAAAAAATCACCTAATCATTTTTGACTCCAAGTTTAGTGTTCTTTCTACACTACTATGTACAATGAGGTAGATAAGGTAGTAAGTGCAACTATGATCCAGGGAATCCAGTCTAATAAACTTTGGCAAAGTGAAGTGGATCAATGAAAGAGATTTATATATTTGGGGCCATTCTGATTTTCTATGTTGACAAAAAGGATTTTGCAAGTAATATTTAATAGTGCACTGAGTCAGGGAAGCTGAGTGGCAAAGGGTGCTGAAGTCAGGAGAACCTAATTTCAAATTGGTCTCAACTTGTTGTTGACTCTGGGCAAGTCACTTCACTTAACCCCAACTGTCCTCCAAAATACAAACAAAAATAGCCCACTTACATCACAATTTTCACCTTAATGAAAATTTTAGAGAATATAAGATTAAATTGTACTTATTCTTTATTACCAAAAAATAACATTTGGTGTAATAGAGCAAAATTGTTATCTTGCTCTTTTACAATCAGATATTTTCCATCCATACATCAAATCATTCAATGTTTCTTGAAAATATCAACTTTTGAGGCACCTGGGCAGGTACAGTGGATAGAATATTGGGACTGGAGACAGGAAGACCTGAATTCAGATTTGACCTTAGTCATTTATTAACTGTGTGTCCCCTGGTAAGGGCAGCTGGGTGGCTCAGTGGATAGAGCACTGACCTGGAGTCAGAAAGTTGTTTATTGTTGATTTTGTTTTTGTTGTGTTTGACACTTTGTGAGCCCATTTTGGGATTTTCTTAGTAAAGATAATGGAGTGGTTTGCCATTTCTCAAATTATTTTTTTATGAGTATCTTCATGAACTCAAAAAGATGAGTCTTGATTCCAAGCCCAATATTCCATTCATTGTGCCACCTAGCCTTCTGAATTCAAATCCAACCTCAGACATTTACTAACTGTGTGACCGGGGCAAGTCATTTAATCTTGCTTGCATCAGTTTTGTCACCCATAAAATGAGCTGGAGAAGGAAATGACAAACCTCTTCAATATCTTTGCCAAGAAAATCCTAAATGGAGTCACAAAGGAGACATGATTGAAATGACTGAACAGCAATAATGTGTCTCTAAGATAGCTTCTTCCTATCTTAGATTCCTTGACTGTAAAATATGGACCAAAAAAACCCAGAGTTATTGTGAGGATCAAATGAGACAATCTTTGTAAAGTACTCAGTACAGTAGCTGGCACATAGTAAATCCTTAATCAATGCTTATTTTCTTTCTTCCTTCCTTCCTTCTTTTAGAAATCATTCTGATCAATACAAATGATCATAAATATCAAGTGAAGCATAATATGTGAGCCAAAAATATTTGCTAGTGTTGATAGAGATCCAGGGTAGAATATTGTCTGATTAGGAATTCTATAGAAATAGTGAGGTTCTCCAACTGATGGTTTTTTTAGGGATGTATTTAATCCCAGCAATTATAGAACCTTTTGTAAGAGAGTTAAAAATCACTCAAAGTAGCTGACATGAACATCTATACATGAAGATACAAGTAAATGAAGACATGCTATCAGTGTGTGTGTGCATGCATGTGTGTGTGTGTGTGTGTGTGTGTAACACACACATATCTCTGATAGATAGGACAATGAATTTTAACCAAAGATGGGCAGAAGAATGAAAGAGAACTTGATCACCTTTGAAAACTTGTCTTCCATCAATGATTTCAAGCTTCTCAAGAAACTAAAGGCCCATGTTTTTAGTACCTACAACCAACCACTTTTGCTGAATGAACTCAAGACATGCAGCATAGTAATCTCTGAAGAACTGAAAATGAATATAAAACAGAAGGCAATGAACTCATTGTGAGAGTGAGCAAGTCAGGTTGCAACATATGAACAATTAAGAACTGTCAAGAATAACAGGAGAAAAAAATTCACCAAAGAAATGTGAGATAAAAACAGAAGATGATTTAGATACATAAGGAAAAAGACAAGGAGAAGAGAAAATAAATGAATGGCAAGAGGAAAACACTGATTCCTTTGCCATATCAGGAAAAAAAGAGAAAAGTCTCCAGTACATTGGGTAGAGTCCCTTTGAAGAATTTATGGAAGGTGATAAGGAAGAATTTCATATGATGGTCAGGCATGCATGACTTGCAATCTGTATTGTTAGAGAAAGTTTCCAAATTAATGAGAACACATATCCTTTGGAAATTAACCAAATCAAATCAATGCAGTAAGCACTTATGTGCTAGGGACTCTGCCAAGTTCTAGGAATAACCCTGCCCTTGAGAAACTTATAGTTCTAATGGGGGTAGTCAATAAATTTTTTAAAAAGTTAAAAAAGGGAACAGGGGAAAAGATAAAAGTACTTAGTGTGGGGGGCCTTGTATAATGAGCCCTGAAGAGTTAAAAATTCAACCGGGAGAAGAGTGAAGATGTAGCTGGCCTTGTTATATTCCTAAAATGGTGATTCTGTTTGAAACCAGTGTATCAGAAGGAGAGGCCACAGATGGAAGATGTTTCTATTGTGTAAAATCCTGTAGTAAAGTGAATCTCTAGGGTAAAGAAGTTTCTGGGGCATTGTAGAAAAAGTCCAGGAAAGTTGGGAGTGACAAATGCAGTCAGAAGTTGTACTATATACTCCCTACAATTTTCCAAAACTTTCTTTGATTTATCATATCTTAAGCACAAGGATCCTCAGAAAATTTTTATAGTATTTTCTTATCTAACAGCTTTATCCACAATAAGGAAAGTGACCTTTCTAGTATTACAAGTCAGCAGTTTTATTATGTTTTCACTATTCCCAAAGTGTTTTTAATTATACTATGTTGTGAACCTAACTGTACTACAATTAAAGACTCATCAATTTATCTATCAATTAACAAACATTTCTGTACCAGTCAATGGGCTAGGTTCTAAGGATACAAAACAAAACTGAAAAATTTCCAACTTTCAATGATACATTTATATTTCTAAAATTAACATGAACTGAATAAATGCACAAGAAAACATGGTAACAAGGGATAGGAGGTGCCAACAGTTGTCAAGTTATGCAAGATTTTATGGAGAAGGTGGTATTTAACTGTTTCTTGGGAGGAGATAGAGATTCAATGAGTTAGCAGTGGAAGGAGACCATTCCAGGAATGGCAGATAATCCATGCAAACACAGATAGACAAGAGGTGGAGTACCATATATGAGGAACCAAAAGAGAATATCAGTGGCTCAATGATGGAATACAGCAAGGGGAACAATGTATATTATAAGCTGTATAGGCATTTTCTGGTCAAGTCATGTAGGTTTTAAAGAACAAACAGATGAGTTTGCATTTTATCTAAGATGCATAAAATTGACTGAGCATCAGATTCTGACCACACTTAATGAAAAGTTAAGCTTAATGAATTAGAGTAGGGAAAAACAAGACAGAAATATGACTTTAAGAAGTCATTAAAAGTAGTTCAAACAAGATATGATGAAGGATGTGAATAAAGGTGGATATGTGAATAAAGAGAAAGGGTTGGGGGCAGCTGGGGGGTGCTAGTAGAAAGAGT